>NW_023458629.1:73274-88168 GCF_013731165.1 Rhagoletis pomonella | reverse complement strand
GTGATAGACGGAAGGCACGCTTCCAGTGTTTTAGACGTACGCACACTCCGAGGCCCAAACATCGACTCGGACCACTATCTTGTTGCAGCCAAGATACGCACCCGCCTCTGTGCAGCAAAAAATGCGCGCCCAAATATGCAAGGAAAGCTAAACGTCGAAAAGCTGCAATCACAACAGACAGTCAGCGCTTTCGCTACTCGACTCTCACACCTGCTCTCAGAGAGCACTCTTCAACAAACCGACATATGCGAGCAGAGGAACCACATTTCCCGCTCATTAATTACCGCCGCCGAAGAAGTAGTCGGATTTCAGCGAGCCCGAGAGAACAATTGGTACGATGAGGAGTGTCAGGAAGCTGCAGAGTAAAAAGATGCCGCCTACAGGGCCACGCTGCGATCGGGCGCAACGCGCGCTATGTGGGACCGCTATAGGGATCTGAAGAGGGAAGCGAGACGTATTTGCCGCAATAAGAAGAGAGAGGCCGAAATACGTGAGTGCGAAGAGCTTGAAATGCTGGCCAACAGGAAGAATGCCCCAAAATTCTACCAGAGAGTTAGGCGACTTACGGAAGGTTTAAACACCGGGGCGTACTTCTGTAAGAACAATAATGGCGACCTAGTAACTGATGTCCAGAGCGTACTTAAATTATGGATGGAATACTTTTCCGCCCTACTAAATGGAAGCAGCACGGAAAGTTGTGGAGAAGAAGAACCCGAGCCCGCAGTCGATGATGACGGAGTCGACATTCCACCGCCTGACTGTGACGAGGTACGTACAGCAATAACGCGGCTGAAAAACAACAAAGCCGCTGGAGCTGACAGCCTGCCAGCTGAGCTATTCAAGTACGGCGGCGAGGAGTTGATAAGGTGCATGCATCAACTCTTGTGCAGAATATGGTCAGATGAACGCATGCCCGACGACTGGAATTTAAGTGTGCTCTGCCCAATCCACAAGAAAGGTGACCCCGCCATTCGCGCCAACTACCGCGGGATCAGCCTTCTAAGCATAGGTTACAAGCTCTTATCGAGCGTACTGTGTGAAAGACTTAAGCCCACCTTATCAGTGTGGCTTTAGACCTGGAAAATCCACCATAGACCAGGTATTCACAATACGTAAAATCTTGGAAAAGACCCGCGAAAAAAGGATCGACACTCACCACCTATTTGTCGACTTTAAAGCCGCTTTTGACAGCACTAAAAGGAGTTGCCTATACGCCGCTATGTCTGAATTTGGCATCCCCTCAAAACTTATACGGCTGTGTAAAATGACGTTGGGCAGTACCACCAGCTCCGTCAGAATTGGGAAAGACCTCTCCGAGCCGTTCGCCACAAAACGGGGTTTCAGACAGGGCGACTCCCTTTCATGTGACTTCTTTAATCTGATGTTGGAGAAGATAATAAGAGCTGCAGAACTGAACCGCTCAGGAATAATTTACTACAAGAGCGTGCAATTGCTGGCTTATGCCGATGACATCGACATCATCGGTAAAAAAAACGCCTTTTCCAAGTTGGATAGGGAAGCAAAGCGAATGGGTCTGGTGGTAAACGAGGACAAGACGAAGTATCTCCTGTCATCAAACAAACAGTCAGCACATTCACGCCTTGGCACCCACGTCACTGTTGACAGTTACAATTTCCAGAAAGTAGAGAATTTCGTTTATTTGGGAACCAGCATTAACACCAGTAATAATGTCAGCCTTGAAATCCAACGGGGAATCACTCTTTCCAACAAGTGCTACTTTGGACTGAGTAGGCAATTCAGGAGTAAAGTCCTCTCTCGACGTACGAAAACCACGCTCTATAAGTCACTCATAATGTCCGTGCTGGTATATGGCGCAGAATCATGGATAATGACAACATCCGATGAGGCGGCTCTTGGAATGTTTGAGAGAAAGATTTTGCGGAAGATTTACGGGTCTTTACGCGTTGGCGATGGCGAGTACCGCAGACGATGGAACGATGAGCTGTATGAGCTTTACAACGATATGGACATAGTGCAGCGAATTAAAATACAGCGGCTCCGCTGGATTGGTCATGTCGTTCGAATGGACACCGACGCTCCAGCTCTGAAAATATTCAACTCGGAACCCGCTGGTAGTAGCAGAGGAAGAGGGAGGCCCACTGCGATGGAAAGATCAGGTGGAGAAGGACTTGGCTTCACTTGGCGTTTCCAATTGGCGTCAGTTGGCACAGAGGAGAAACGGCCAAAATCGCTTAGGCAGTTACAGCGCCAAAAAAGAAGAAGAAGAGAGATAGAATTGACATGGTGATTTTTGGTGATATATTCGGCAGAATAATAGAAAGAGGCATAAAAATTCGATTTCGATTGGATTGGATTTTGTCTGGAATAATTAAACAAAAGAAACCAGGCAAAGTCACATCGGCAGTAACCAACCTTGAGAGATTTTGGGAGCTAGCGGAAGAACAAGAGGAAGAAGCTAAAGTGGAAGTTCAAGGAAACCACTAAACAAGATGCATATGGGCGATTCATTGTGGAAATTCCATTTAAAGATGACATGGAGCTGGGTGACTCTCGTAAACAGGCAGTTGCTCGGCTGCTATCCATGGAAGCCAAGTTCAAAAAGAGTGAAAAGCTTGGCAATGATTACAAGGAATTCATTCACGAATACCAAAACCTTGGGCATATGATAAAAGCAAACGAGAAGGTAAATGGAAAATACTATTTTCCACACCAGGCTGTTATACGTGAGGGTAAATTAACTACAAAACTTGGAAAGTGCTTAAACGATATCATGTTGACAGGACCCAAACTTCAAAGGGATGTGTTTGATATCATTCTCAAGTGGAGACTATGGAAAGTGGTAATCACAGCTGATGTTGAAAAATGTTCCGGCAAATTAAAATTGCGGAAAAAGATCGAGTGTATCATCGAATTTTGTGGCGGGAACATCCTTCAAATAAAATAGAGGAATACGAGTTGACGACAGTGACATATGGTACCGCTTCAGCACCATATTTAGCAGTGCGCACATTATTTGCCAACAAATGCTCAAGTAAAAACAATTGGCTACAAAAAATCATAAAGGAAGATTTTTATATGGATGATCACATGACGGGTGGAGATTCGGTGAATCAATGTATTATGATCCAAAAATAAATCAGCAAGCACGTTCAGTTATTTGGATTTCATTTGAGGAAATGGCTATCGAACTGCGACAATATTACCAAAAATATCACCACCATGGGAGAAAATGAAATAATTCAAATAAAAGAAAATGAAGCACTGAAAACACTTCAGCTATGCTGGGATCCAAAGAAAGATCAGTTCCAGTTCAAAATTAATTTGGGAATGCCGAAGAAAATGACAAATCGCCCAAATATTTGATCCGATGGGCTGGCTATCGCCAATCACTGTGGTTGCAAAATTATATATGCAAAAACTTTGGATTGAAAAGGCTGGATGGGACGAACAGCTTTCTGATGATCTACAAAACGAATGGAAGCTATTTATTGACACTGTTGGCATATTGGAAGAAGTACGTATTCCACGCTGGATTGAAACTAACATGGAATGTGAAGTAGAAATTCACGGATTCGGTGATGCTTCCGAAAAGGCGTACGCTGTAGTGATATATGTCAAAGATGGCGATTCCGTAAAACTTTTAACTGCCAAAACAAAAGTTAATCTAATAAAAAATCGGAAAACATTACCTAAGCTGGAACTCTGTGCTGCTAATTTAGTAGCCAAATTAATGAATAAAGTTTGCATGATAATTGCGACGAATCATAAAGCTTATGCATGGAGTGATTCAACAATAACCCTTGGCTGGATTGAAAATCATAAAAACAAAGACAAATTCATTAGAAATCGAGTGGAAGAAATCCAAAAACTTATACCACAAGCAACCTGGGGACACGTGAACACGAAAGACAATCCAGCAGATGTTCCGTCAAGAGGTATTCCATCTCCCAAATTATTAAATATGGATATTTGGTGGAACGGACCCAAGTGGCATTCATCAACAGAAGAACGTCAACAACGATAAACGAATGCAACAAAGTAACGGTTTTATTGACGTCGAGAGATCAAGATTCTTTTTTGGACAATTTAATTAACAAATATTCAAGTTGGCTAAAACTACAAAGAGTGGTAGCATACATCTTACGCTTTCGTAAAAAGAAGGAAACACTCCAATTTTCACATCTATCGGCTGAGGAGCTTCAGACAGCTACTTCGATGATCATTCGCCAAACACAGAGGAAAACCTATAAAGAAGAAATAAGCAAACTGTGTAATGGAAAACCAGTCAATAGCTATAGCAAAATAGCAAACCTCAACCCCTTCTTAGATGAAAATGGCATAATAAGAGTGGGAGGTAGGCTAACAAATTCAGAGCTACCATATAATGCAAAGCATCCCATAATCTTACAAAAATCACACTTGGCGGCATTAATTACACTGGTCTACAAGGGTTTTGCGAATAAGACGGGACCTGGTGTTTCCGAACGGATTTTTCGTGCTGAACACGAATCTGGGGTCCAAAACTTCCCATCACGTCACGTTTTCGAGAAAAAAGGGGTTGAAACCCCTAAAAACAGCGTTTTTGGCCATTTTTGAAAAATTGTAGAGCTGAACCCTGACGTGCTACAAACTTTGTATATGTCAGAAATTAAAGGCTAAATCGTGCCCTTTCGAATGAGCCCTATGCCGAATTAATCGCATGCACCCTTAGATCAGGGGGTGTATTTGTGTCTAGGAGTCCAATTTTTATATCCACCATATTCGACCCGTCATCTTAAATTTTTAAAATCTAACTGCAGATTCGTAATCAGCGACTTTTAATATAGTTAAAACCTTGGCATTATTAATTTTCTATGATCGTTTAAGATTAAATTCTTTCTGTGATCAATTTTTCCTGCACCCCTAAACACAAATACACCCCCTGCTTTAAGGGTGCACGCGATCAATTCGGCATAGGGCTCATTCGAAAGGGCACGGTTTAGCCTTTAATTTCTGATATATGCAAAATTTTTACCACGTCAGGGTTCAGCTCTATAATTTTTCGAAAATGGCCAAAAACGCTGTTTTTAGGGGTTTCAACCCCTTTTTTCTCGAAAACGTGACGTGATGGGACATTTTTGACCCCGGATTCGTGTTCAGCACGAAAAATCCGTTCAGAAACACCAGGTCCCGTCTTATTCGCAGAAAAAAAGTTGAAATTTGTAGACCAGTGTTATTAAAGATGCTCATCATGTAACTATACATGGAGGAAATCGGTTAACGGAAGCAGTCATCAGGCGACAATACTGGGTGATCGGCCTAAAAAACGCTGTGAAACATTGTATACGTAACTGTGTCAAATGCATACGATTTAAACAAATTTCTGCAACGCAAATCATGGGTTCCATTAGTCAGAGTATCGACATCCAGTCCTTTTACATATACTGGGGTAGACTATGCCGGACCTTTTCAAATGAGGTGTTCTAAAGGGCGAGGACAAAAATCATTCAAAGGATACGTCGCTGTATTTGTTTGCCTTTCGACTAAAGACATACATTTGAAAGCAGTCAGGGATTTATCAACAGAAGCATTTCTGGCGGCACTAAGAAGATTTTTTGGCAGACGAGGGAAATCTCTACACATTTACTCCGACAATGGAACTAATTTCGTGGGTGCAAGCAGATGGCTCGACAACTACTTTAAAAAAGCAGTAAAACAAAACTGTGAAGTTGCACCAATCTTAGCTAATGAAGCAATTAGTTGGCATTTTATCCCCCCGGCAGGGCCACATTTTGGCGGAATGTGGGAGGCTAGTGTGAAATGGATGAAATTTCATTTAAAAAGGGCAATCGGAGAAACAAAGCTGACGTTTGAGGAGATGGCAACCGTCCTAGCTTAGATTGAGGTATCATTAAACTCACGTCCATTATATAGTTTAAATGACGAAAACGGAGTAGACGCTTTAACTCCAGGCCATTTTCTTATTGGGAGACCACTGATATCCATACCAATACCAGAATGTGACATAAATATATCCACTTTAAACAAATAATTGGTAATACAAAAAATCCAGCGTGATTTTTGGAAACGCTGGAAGGAGGAATACCTACACACACTTCAGCAAAGAAACAAGTGAAAAACATCACAGCAAAATTTAAAAAAAGGTGATGTTGTAATCGTAAAGGATGAAAATACTCAACCAGCTAAATGGCCGCTTGGTAGAGTTATGGAAGGTAATCCAGGACTAAATGGAAAAGTTCGTGTAATAACGCTTAAACTACAGAATAGTGTGCTGAAACAACCAATCCATAAATTATGTCCCCTAGTTACATCGTCAGGCAGCAATCAGGAAAAGTCAACGGATGAAACAAAAGCACGAGTATTGACTACATTAAGGCCAACTAAATCGCCAAAACACATGACAAATAAAAACATATTTGCGCTTATAATCATGTTCCTGTTTTGCATAACGTCGAAAAATGAAGTCAAAGCAGTCGGTGGTCAAACAGGAAGGAATGGAGTAGTGGCTCAACTTCCAGACAACACAGCTATCTATTTGGATTCACTGGGAAAGATAGACGTCATAACTTCGAATCAGTGTTGCCAGAACTTTTTGGACGAACCGGCTAAATTGGCAAATAAAACCGGCTAAAAACGGCTAAAATGTTTCAACTAAATTTCACATGTTTTATTTAAATAAATCACGAGTAAAAACACTATTTCTTGGAGAGAAGTTACAAACTCGAGCCGGAAAAAATTTTGCCAACAAGAATTTGCAATTAGGAGAAACATATGATTGTGGCACATGGTTGGATTTTTTGTCGACGATAATTTGAATAAACAAGTTCGTTAAATTTCTTTTGTTTGAAATGCAACCGTGGACACTAGCTGGCAGAAAAACTTACAAATTTACGTTCGTACAGAAATTTGCAAGTTTCTCTACATGAGAGAGAGTTTGGGAGCATTTTTTCTTACTATCTGATATCTTGAGTGATAATTCTCGCTAGATTTTCGACGAACAAACCTATTGTCTTCCCTAGAAGGCCTTTTCAGACTGACCGATTCTCAATACACTCAAATAAAAACCAGTACACATAAAAGACGCTGTAAAAATTTTCCTTCAATTTTAAGGCAGTAAAACAACGACCTTAAGTTAACATCAACCGAGGCCATATGTTGTCAAGGGATACAAAATCACAGTTACGCAAAAGAACTGGTCAGATTTTTCAGAAATCCCTTCAAATATGATGCCAAAAGACTGCAGATCACCCATTTAGATGACCGGTCATATGCCCGGCAGATATCTCGTAGGATTCCCAGAGTTTTGCTTTACATAGAAATTTGTGCTCTTTTATTTTCATTTTGACTCACTTCAGTGTTGGTTCCTTTAATTCAAGTTGACATTCGGTTTTTGGAATTTAAATAAGTCCTCAGCAAAAAAGTTTGTTTAAAAAAATACATATGTGTACATAGTGCTTGAAAATATAAATTTTTCCTTACCTTACCTTAAACCTTTGGGAGTGGGCAAAAATGATGTTTTGTAATTTAGGCAGAATTGAATATGCGCTATCTGGGAAGACAATATCTACATGTAATATTTATTCTGTTTGTTGGCACTATATCCAAACAGAAACGCATCTTAAGTGTCTTAACAGTGAAACAATTTCTTATTTTCTAAGTTTGCGAATAAAACTTCACACTTAAAATTAAGACATTTATAACAAACATTTTATGAAGAAAATCCCTTCTTCGTTTAAAATAAAAATAAGCGAAATCGGCCCAATTTCATACAACCCTGCCTGAGATGAATATTTTCTCCACGATAAGGCTAGTAGCCATTTCTAACAGATTTTGGGTCGCTTAGTCAAAAATGGAAACATATATACATATTTAAAATTTAAGAAAACAAGGCAAATAGCAAAATCGGCTGAAAACGGCTTATTTTTTTTTGCAAAACGGCTAACAAATCGGCTGCCGGCTAAATCGAAATTTATCCGGCTGTTTGCTATCGCAACCGGCTGAATCTAGCCGGAAAACGGCTAAAATGGCAACACTGCTTCGAATTGGGATTTGGTAATCTACTATGACCTTCACTCATATTTTGAGCAGAGGAATATGATGCCAGGCTGTCTACATCGAATAAAAAATCATTTCAACCTGTTGTCAGATTTCGAGGAAGCCTGCACGGTTATATCGCTGTCACTAGGAAGGCGGTATGAAACGATAAAAAGTAGTCACGATTTAATCGTGTACAATAAAAGGCAAAGAAGGGCTCCCTTTGAATGGATTGGCTCTATTTACAATATGATATTTGGGCTAATGGATGCTGACAGCGGAGAGCAAATAGAATTCAACTTTAGATTACTGCTAAATAACCAGCATAACATAACAGAGAGACTAAAAGTTCAAGTGTCATTGATAAATTCTACGGCAAACTTTATAAACAAAAATGTTTATGAAGTAAATATGCAATTCATAAAAATAAACACACAAATAAACATATATCAGTCGGAAATCATCAAAAACATCAACAGAGATAAAATGGCGATCCAGTTCCAGATGCTAATAACCCAAGTCACCATTTTATTGAGCGAATGTGAAAAGATTCAAAATTCCATAATTGAATTGTTAATAGATTTGAACGATGGACGAATTAACCCTGCGCTCATAACTCCTACACAACTTAACAAAGAATTTACCCTCATTAGAGAAAAGCTGCCATCAAAACTACAAATACCTGGACAGCAAGATAACAACCAACTACGCGATGTATACAACCTTATGAGAGCAAATGGACTCATAATCGAAAACAAGCTGGTAATTAAGGCTGAAATACCTCTAATGCACAGTGAATCGTCAGATATACAAACTGATAGCGATTCCATTTAAGCACAAAGAAAAAATAGTAAAGATAAAACCAAGAAATAATTTTTGATATACAGGGTGTCCCAGAAGTAACGTGCCAAACTTTAGGGGAAGGTAGGTGGGGGGGTGAGCTCACTGATAAACAAAAAATTTTCAGGTAAAATTGTCACCGTTTTTGAAATATTTAAATTTTTTCGAATTTAAAAAAAAAATCGTGCCTTCTCATGTGTTTTCTTTAACTGCAACTACAAACCGGGCAATACTTAGTACATTTTTTATGTAAAATACTTCCAGATAGTTGCCTCTCCATACTCAAATGCAATGTAGTTAAAATATATTAAGGAACCATCATAAAATTAGGACTATTTCTGGATTTTTAACTTTTTGATATTTTCTTCCCCAACTTTGACTATCTCGGGTGAAAAAAAATGTACTGAGCTATAACTTTACATTACATAAAAACATTGCTCATTTAATAAAGATTTCAGAAGGGTGCCACACTTACTGTTTTAAATAGAAAAAAACAAAGTTATAGCCGCTTTTGTGGGTAAAGGACTGAGACATGCTAGAATGTATTTAATAGATTTAAATTGAATTTGCTCTTGTTACCGTCAAATGACATGCTAAATAGTACAAAGGTACATTATTACCTGCTCCTGACATTATTTTGTGTTAATTACCGGAATTCGGACTAGAGTCTATAACAAGGGCTATATCTATCAATATTTTGTGTGAAGGATGGGTTCACGTGAAATAAGATATGCATGAGTTGTTTGAAGAAAAATTTATTCATTTATTGATAAAATATGCTCAAATTGGCGACCTTCTACTCTAATACAAGCTCGGCACCTTTTAAGAAAAGACGCTTTTAGAGATCTTAAACTCAATTGGGCTATCTCAGCAGCAGCTCCATTTATTTGTTCCCGCAAATGCTCTTCTTTTTGAATTGTTTTTGAATAAATTTTGTCCTTAAGACAGCCCCAGTAGAAAAAATCTAATGGATTCAGGTCTGGCGATCGAGCGGGCCTCGTGATTAGCCTGTATCGTCCAATCCATCGGCGAGGATAAGTTTCGTCTAAATGAGCTCTTACTTCACGCCCGTAGTGAGCAGGGCACCCGTCATTTTGCAGCCATAGTCTTCGCCGCAGGTTTAAGGGTACATCTTCCAAAAGAGTTGGAAGCCGTTCCTGAAGGAACTCTAAATAACTGGGAGAGTTGAGCATTGGCGGCAGTTCCACAGGTCCCAATATCTGACAATTAAAAATACCGCACCATAAATTTATTTTGTACCGGTACTGCGAACGATCTTCTCTCATTTCGTGAGGATTGTCTATCTGCCAACTGTGAAGGTTGTGTAAATTAAAATAACCATCACGTTTGCATGACGATTCATCGCTCTAGATTATTTTATTAAAAAGTTGGGGTCTGATTCATGCATTCGCAACATTTCACGGAAAAATCTAACTCTCGACAGGTAATCTCTTTCTTGTAGACCCTGAACACGTTGAATGTGGTATGGATGAAATCGATGGTCTTGTAAAGCTTTGTGAACTGTAGTTTTTGGTATTCCCGTCCGTCTTTTCATCATTCTCACTGAAGTCGATGGACCTAGGTCCACTTCCTCTAACACAGCTTCAACATCTACCGTAGCAGGACGTCGAGTTTCGCCGCCACGCCTTCCAGGTATGCGACCTTGAAAAAGTGAAAAATGCTATTGGGTTTGGAGCTTTTTGGCCGGTTATATTGAATAAAACAAGTGTTTACTTCTTCTCCTACGTGTTTCGACGCATATTCGCGTCTTCTTCAGGGAGTCTATATATTCATAAATACGAAAAACATAATAATAACGAATAATTATTACAAGGAGTAAATAAGGCAATACAAATTAATTTAACACTAATTACACTTACTTTAATATTAAGCAATAAAATTATCACAACATAAATTAAAAATATTTAAAAACATTAAGACACGTTAAACAACACTGCACATCCTTCATCGTCAAACCTCAGACATTGTGTGTAATTGCAGTCGCATATGCACAGTTATTTTTTGTTGTATGCGCAACCCTTCTAATGTCATCCTTCTTCTCGTTCTGTTCTCCACGTCCAAAACCTTTGCATTGTCAAAATCAGCTGTATGTTTGTTTTCCGTCAGGTGTTGCGCTAATGCTGTGGTACTCTTGTTGTTTTTGGCGTCTAGCTTATGTTCGTTGATTCTCGTTCCAAGCGATCTCTTCGTTGTTCCAATGTAAACCTTGCTGCAGTTTTCTCCTTCTTTGCCTTGACATTTTATTTCGTAGACTACATTGTGTAGTTGTTCCTTACCAATTTTATCTTTTGTTTTGGTATAAATGGCTTGGATAGTGTGATGTGGTTTATGTGCATAGCTTACGTTGTTGTTTTTAATAATTTTGCGTAGTGTTTTGTTGTCCGTAAGTTTAGGTATATATGTGATGCCTGTGTATATTTTGCAATTGTCTTCCTTTGTTTTTGTATTGCCACTTTTACATGTGATTTTGTTTGCTGCTGCTGTTAGTAAGCTTTCTATTATTTTGTTAGGATACCCGTTTTTCCATAGTATGCTTCTTATTTTTCTCTTGTTCTGATCCATGAACTCCTGGTCACTCAAGGAGTTAATTTTGTTTATAAAATTTATAGCCGTGTTTCTCTTTTGAGTCCATGGGTGGTTGGAATGGTAGTTGATCATCTTTGAGGACGCTACGGCTTTGGTGTACCAATTAGGTTTTAGTTTGTTTTTAGTTTTATATATTTCTATGTCTAGGAAGGCTAATTTGTTATCTTTTTCTTTCTCCAGGGTGAATTGTATTTTTGTATGTTGTCTATTAAATATTCTTAAAATCTCTTCCACGTCCTTCATCTTAACTACGGCGAATATATCATCTACATATTTGGTTATGTATTTGATACATATGTCAGTGTCTCTTAGCTCAATAATGCTAAGTGAAAAATGATAGTTAACAAGCAAGCAAACAAGAAAGGTGTAAAAATCACTTACCTTCATATATTTCTCTATGGGTCCGGGCGAATACTTCACGACCCGGATGTCGACGATTGGGGTATCGCTCTGCATAGAGTCTTTGAGCAGCTCTGGCATTACAGCAAACTTCACCGTAAATTAGGTGAATATCCGCATATTCATGCGACGTTTACTGCGTGTTCTCTGTCATAGTATTAATAACACAATGTTCCAATTTCACAAAATCCACTTTCACTAATTCTGGTAAGTAACACAAAATAGTGTCAGGAGCAGGTAATAATGTACCTTTGTACTATTTAGCATGTCATTTGACGGTAACAAGAGCAAATTCAATTTAAATATATTAAATACATTCTAGCGTGTCTCAGTCCTTTACCCACAATAGCGGCTATATTTTTTTTTTCTATTCAAAACAGTAAGTGTGGCACCTTTCTGAAATCTTTATTAAATGAGAAATTTTTTTATGTAATGTAAAGTTATAGCTCAGTACATTTTTTTTCACCCGAGATAGTCAAAGTTGGGGAAGAAAATATCAAAAAGTTAAAAATCCAGAAATAGTCCTAATTTTATGATGGTTCCTTAATATATTTTAACTACATTGCATTTGAGTATGGAGAGGCAACTATCTGGAAGTATTTTACATAAAAAATTTACTAAGTATTGCCCGGTTTGTAGTTGCAGTTAAAGAAAACACATGAAAAGGCACGATTTTTTTTAAATTCGAAAAAATGTAAATATTTCAAAAACGGTGACACTTTTACCTGAAAATTTTTTGTTTATCTCCCTTAAAGATACTACTTTGAGGTTCTAACACGGCCCTTTTAGAGAAAATAAATTTTAGTGTTCCGAGAAGGGAACTACGTAGTTACTATCCGTATTATGGCAATAATAATAGAACTATCTATGCCCGTAATGCACCTCTTACCCGTGCCTTAATTGAACTTAACCAGATCTCAACTTTTATCGAGCTCGATTTTTCTTTACAAAGAAATATTTTTGTCTATCTTTTGAACTCATTTTTTAACTAATGTTGTATTTTTACTTTTGTAAGTAGCCTGTAAGAATTATTGTTCATAGGCTACACAATAAACAAATAAATAAATAAATAAATAAATGAATAAATTAGTAATGACAGTTTTTTCTAAACTTGAAATGCATATAATGGCGTAGGTTTAATGTAAAGGATCGGTATCGGGTACCGAAAAGGAAGCACTGTGTACCGAAATCTTTTTTAAGTATCGGGTACCGAAAATTCAGCACATCACTAGACAGCAGTTTTATTTACCGCTCTCAGTTGGCATTTCTACGATGAGGTCACGCCAAAATTACTCTCACGAATTCTGCTGCAATCGGCGCAATCTTGTATTCTATCATTCTTGGGTGAAATACGCATGCAGTGTTGCCAGGTCTTCGCATGAGAAAACGTCCCTCTTGGTCTGAAAAAACGTCATTTCCTACCCAAAAACGTCTTTTTCAAATAAATGTACAAAAAATTGTTCTTATTAAACTTTTATTGTATATAAAGGTACATATCGAGCCCTAACCTCCAAAATAACGTAAGGGACTTTTTTTCAAAATTTTCTTTTGGATGCAGAAATATTCCTAGAGCATCTAGATGCATTTCTCCATCAAAAAGAAAATTTTGAAAATAATGTCGCTTACTTTATTTTGGCGGTTAGGGCTCGATATGTACGTAAGGTATATTAAAATGTCATTTCTACAGAGCGCATTTAAAATTCATTGTAAACTGGTTCGAGATCGTTAATATAAAAATTATTTTATGCATACACTTGTGATCAGCTGATTAAGTCATCAACATTTTGATCGATTTTGGCTGGTTCTCTTTCGTTTATTTAATGTTTATTATTTTTCCATAAAAGCCAAGCTCATTAACAAACAAAATATAAATCCACAAAAATTGTGCAAAAATTATAAACAATCTGCAAATTTTCAGCTAGATTTTCAACTTTTTATTCAGATTTTTTAGAATATTTTTGAGTATGCAGTTTGATAGCCCATTAAATATCAGGGCAATAATATGCATGTTTAAAGGGGCTAAATAATCGCGTTTTTAATAATTGTTTGTTTCTTGTAGACATTTGGTTAGGGGCTCGGTTGTCGAAAAAGCTAAATTACATTCTGCTAAGAAGGAGCATAGCAATAGGTCCATTCAATATCAAAAAATTGTTACGTATGGTTACTAATACTTGCAAGTTTTTATTGGAAATGCATTCAATAACTCAAAATATTTGCAAGAGGGAGCGAATTCGAGAGCGTAACAACTCGAGGGAGATGCGCAAATTCTTGCAAGTAAAAATTTTACTGTAACTGTAAAATAGTAAATTTTCTCAGTAATAAATTTTTCGACAGGAAACGCCGTTTTATTGTGTTAAATTGCAAAATATATGATTTGTAAAAAGAATTAATAGCGAATATGTTAGAAACCGGCGATTTTTGTGAAAGTATTAGCAAATTTAAGTGCATCTAAGGTTTGTGAGGCGTTGTTTACTTTTACTTGAGAATTGTCCAAATCGGCAAATCCCAATTAACTGTTTCTGGAACGTGCCACAATTGTTTGCTACTTCGTGATGTGATAAAAAGAAAAGCTGGCAGCACTCCACAAGGTTGCAGAAATCTCCTAAAATATGTTCGAAAAATATCTTAATATTGAAGGAACTGCTTTACACTGTGAAGGAAAAAAAATTGCCAAAACTCAACGCAATTTTTAGCAACTTCAATCTTGCACTTTATTATACTAAAACTAAATTTTTTTAGTCTAATTAAAAAGTTTGCCATTTAGGTGAAACCTTGCAGGATTTTTTTTAATTTTTGTACAAAGTTTATGCGGATATTCACCTAATTTACGGTGAAGCTTGCTGTAATGCCAGAGCTGCTCAAAGACTCTATGCAGAGCGATACTCCAATCGTCGGCATCCGGGTCGTGAAGTATTCGCCCGGACCCATAGAGAAATATATGAAGGTAAGTGATTTTTACACCTTTCTTGTTTGCTTACTTGTTAACTATCATATTTCACTTTTTTAAGGTCGCATACCTGGAAGGCGTGGCG
>NW_023458629.1:62350-73264 GCF_013731165.1 Rhagoletis pomonella | reverse complement strand
GTTGGCAGATAGACAATCCTCCCGAAATGAGAGAAGATCGTTCGCAGTACCGGTACAAAATAAATTTATGGTGCCGTATTTTTAATTGTCAGATATTGGGACCTGTGGAACTGCCGTCAACGCTCTACTCTCACAGCTATTTAGAGGTCCTTCAGGAACGGCTTCCAACTCTTTTAGAAGATGTACTCTTAAACCTGCGGCGAAGACTATGGCTGCAAAATGAAGGGTGCCCTGCTCACTACGGTCGTGAAGAGATAGTCAAAGGTGAGGAAGAAAATATCAAAAAGTTAAAAATCCCAAAGTAGTCCTACTTTTATGATGGTTCCTTAATATATTTTAACTACATTGCATTTGAGTATGGAGAAGCAACCATCTGGAAGTATTTTACATAAAAATTTCCTAAGTATAGCCTGGTTTATAGATGCAGTTAAAGAAAATACATGAAAAAACACGATTTTTTTTTATTAAAAAATGTAGATATTTCAAAAACGGTGACACTTTTACCTGAAAATTTGTTTATCAAGGAGCTAATTGTGGATAATTGCTTACGGAGTAAAAACCGCAACAGGCAATAAAATGTTTGGAAATATAAGTAAAGTAGCCTTCATATTATTATCCTTGTCGCACTCAAATACTTTTGTTGAGTAGTGATGTGAATAGTATCGAGTATCGAATAGTATGTATTTGATACTATTGAGCGATTTGAGTATTCGATCAGTATTAAAAAAATTATATCGATACTTCGATACTCAAACCTCATCGTTAAAATATATTTTCATAACAAGCGCCACCAAAGCAAAGTAACGGGTTGCAAAATTTACAATGGTTGAGGAGCAGGCTTCAAAATGATAATTTACCGGAACACAACGTGGATCAAACAAACGGCAATTCTCTTTGGAGAGATTTTGATCAAAAATCTAAGTAAGCTCGCAAAAGTTTTTTAGCGTCTGTCATAGTCGAGGGTAATCAATATATTCAAGAAGATTTATTGGAGAGCCAATACAGATCCGCTCGCGTGGTGGAAAGAATGGGAAAAATATATCCCCAAATAGCTGAAATAGTTGCAAATTATTTATGGTAAGTATAAGTGTAACAATATGCTTCAACGGCAGTTCAGTAGTTTTTATGCAATGTTTTCGATTGAAAACATTTTTACCAAAAAAGAGTCACTATGGGCCGGTTGTTCAATGTCTGATTAGCATTAAGCGGAGGTAGAAGCACTCGTTAAATACAACGACTGCTTTATCGATCATATGTTATATGCATGATATCGAAAACGTCGATAATGATGTTTAACCGGCAAGGAGTGAAAGCCAGACATTGAACTACCGGCCCTATGAGTAAGAATATAAGATTAAAATTCATAAGATTATTATCGGTTTTGGTATAAGGAATTTTTAACGGAATAATGTAAAAGTATCGAGTATCGGATACTTTTATTCGATAATTATTTCCAAAGTATCAAGTATCGATCGATACTTGAAAGTATCGAAGATTTACATCACTATTGTTGAGCGCGTTTTTCCGTAATGATTTCAACAAAAACTAGGATTCGAAATAGGATGACGTTGGAAAGCCTTAATTCAATAGTTCGAATAAAATGTTATATGAAGGCTAAGAGTTTCCGCTGAAAACGTTTCCAATATCAAAGAGTATGTTATCGAAGCTCAATATATGACAACAACACAAATGTAAATGATTCAGACACTATAGGTGATTTCGAAAAAAACTGTGGAAATAGCTGATCTCGCCTTAGTATAGGTTATTATCTAATATTTAGCGCCGAGCTCTTAAAAGCGCATTGTGCGATTAATCAATTAATATTAGTTATAATAAATTTAGTAAATTCGCAGTCCTATTGCAAAATGTGTTGAAGCAAATATTTTTAAAAGGTATGCGTATTTTTAAAGAAAATTGTTTGTATATCACTATCATATAAGTGATTTGTGTTATTTATTATTACCCTCTAGTTTTAAAAACTATATTATAACAAGATCTCATTTTTAAAATAAAAGACTTGTTAAATCGACTTCACGAATTTTATTTAAAAAATAATAATTGGCTATTTTTTTTTAGATATTGCGTAAAAAAAAAACAATCTGGACACCCTGAAAATTTAATTATATGTATATATAAGTTTCCATTTTAACATATTTGGGGACCTAAAATCTATTAGAAACTGCTAGCCTTATCTCGTAGAAAATTTTCATGTCGGACTGTGTTAAGTAGATACAAGTAATTTTTAGCAAAAAAAAAACGACGTAAAAAAATATATATAAATATATATACCAAGTTAGTATGGTATGATCCAGTAATCGGATCTAAACCAAATTAGTATGGGCCCACCTCTGAGATACTACCTTTCCGTTTCAAAAAGAGTTATCGAAATCGGTTGACGTGGTACATAGTTATGCGGTAACATACCTAACAAAAAAAAATATATTCCGACGACCTGATAACCTCCTGATTTTTGGAAGTCGGTAAAAAGTGAATGAATTTTCTCTGATACGAAAAGTCTTAAAATACTGTTCCGATTTCAATGATTTTTATTTTATGTGAAAAGTAATGTGACCCAAATATGAACTGGGACGCGACAGTTCAACTTATTATTTTTTTATGAAAGTATAGCTGACTTACACCATTTAAATCCAAATTTCGTATTTTATTCAAAAATTCTGTTTTTTTAATTTAAAATATTAGTATACTAAAGTACAAATTTAAGGTAGCTGGCACTTATCGTTTATTATTGAAAATGTTTTGTTGACGGTGTTCCGCATTTTTCCCCCATATAAAAAATTTTAGAACATACTTTTTATGGAAAAAATTCGTAACACCGTTATAAAATAAAATTACAAAAATCAACGGCAAGTCATAGCTACTTAAAATTTTCACCAATTATACTACAATTTAATGGACTACAAAACTGCATACATACCATTTTGTAAATATAATGATTCAAATTTTAAGGTGGTGAAATTTTTGCACAAAGTCTGAAAGTGATACTTATATGGTGTTTATTGAGTAATTTTCATAAAAAAATAATAAACTTTAACGCTTGCTAAACAACAACACTTGCTAAAATCTCGCGTCCCATTTTATATTTGGGTCACTGTGTTTTTTCCAATGAAGGAGGTAGCGGGGACTTTCTTTATAAAATTTTTGTCATGAATGGCTTAAATTTAAGTGCGAAGTTTTTTAGAAAAAAACAAATCAGAATACAGAGCACGAATATCGATGTGAAGCAAAACTCTATGGGAATACAATACCTGTGAATAACTGTATCTTGGCCCCAACTAGGGTTGCCAACATTTTCTAAGAAATTTATATCAAAAGTTCATTTTTTATTAGTGAGATAGTCGCTTTATTTTTCTCATCTCACCATTTCACAATCATAATAGAAAAAACTCTTTCTGTGAATGCCGAAGTTACAGGAATAGAGAGCATAGGCGAAATAATTTTAAGTAAATTCGGTAAATCTTTCTAAGTATTTTTAAAAATGTTGCGATTTTTGATCTATGGACCCTTTGTTTTAAAGCATACTTTTTAATATTGACTAGTATCGCCCCGTTGTCGAAATTCGACCACCTCACTTTTTCATACACTTTCGCTTTGTTTGTGGCGATTTTAGGTCCATGAGAACCTTTTGATCGTCCACGTCACTAATAGTATTAGGTGGAGTGATATCTTTTCCGTTTAATAATTCTATAATTCATAGGAGCAGTAGGGAGGAATAGATTGGTACGTAATTTCTTTAGCGTATTAATATAAAGATAGTAGATGGTGAAACCAAAGCAGGCATTCATAGGCTTATACGGAAATTGTAATAACTCGGCTCTGGAACCACCTATCGGGCCCATTGCAGGTGTATTTATCTTGATGATAATAATATGTGTTTTGAGCAAATCGGACCATAAATGAAGTTTTTCGGAATAACTCCACTCCTACTCCACTTACTGAAAAAAACAAACAAAATGCGCACCTCCCCTTTGAAATACCTTTCGAACAAAAGAAGAATCATTCAAATTGGTTGAGAAACATAGGAGCAGTCGGGAGGAATAGATTTGTATGGGATTTCGTTAGCGTAATAATATATAGATATTGAAAAGAAATTACATTGGAACCACTTATAAGTTGCCGTACCGATGCACTCTTCTAAGTCAGTCGCATCACATGAAAATAATTCATGAATTTTAATTTGGTATAGCTCGAATTCGGTGGTAACTATCGTTTAGATAGACTTCACCACTTCTTTTGCTCAGGGTGGGTAAGTGGCTTGGTTTTATATTTTTGCTAATAAATAGCGAGTCAGCTTGAAACAACGCAACACAGAAAAACTGAATTTAGCAGCTTATAATGAGTTCACCCCTCCTTTTCCCACACCGGGGAATAACTTCGCTCTATATTTTTTCTACTTAATAGCGATTCAGCTTAAAACAACAAAACAGAATGACTGAATTTAGTACATATTATGAGTTCACCCCTCCTTTTCCCCACTGTGGGGAAGTGACTTCGTTCTTTATTTTTGTTACTTAATAGCGAATCAGCTTAAAATAACGAAACACAAAATAACTGAATTCAGTAACATATTATGAGTTCACCACTCCTTTTCCCCAGGGTAGAGAAGGGACTCCATTTATCATTTTTGTAACATTAGGTATAGCAAATCAGCTTGGAGCAACGAAGTAAAGAATAATTGTGTTTAGTTCACCACGCTAAACCATTTTAGAATTATTAAGGTAGAAAACATAAAAAGTCAAACTGATTCGCGGTTAACAGTGTTGCCAAGTTGACAATATCTTTGTAATTTGGAAGATTTTTGGTTCTTATGACGATGTAACAAATGAAATGAAGACTTTTACGCCATTTGGAAGATTTTTGTCTAAGAACCTGAATCCATCAAACGATGAATAGCATATAAGATTAAAAACAGGTTAGCTTACAATTAACTTTGAGGCGTGCGATTAGCTAAATTGTGATTTTTTATATGTAATTAAATATTTAATTTGAATAAAATGGAGCTTCAAAACTTGATGTGAAACGGGTTAAGTAATAAGTTTTAGACACATATATAAGAATATTTAACGTAAACATATTAATATATAGATATTGAAAAGAAATTACATTGTAACCACTTATAAGTTGCCGTACCAATGCACTCTTCTAAGTCAGTCGCATCACATGAAAATATTTCATGAATTTTAATTTGGTATAGCTCGAATTCGGTGGTAACATGCGTTTAGATAGACTTCACCACTTCTTTTGCTCAGGGTGGAGAAGTGGCTTGGTTTTATATTTTTGCTAATAAATAGGGAGTCAGCTTGAAACAACGAAACACAAAAAACCTGAATTTAGCAGCTTATAATGAGTTCACCCCTCCTTTTCCCCACGGCGGGAAATAACTTCGTTCTATATTTTTTCTACTTAATAGCGATTCAGCTTAAAACAACGAAACAGAATAACTAATTTAGTACATATTATGAGTTCACCCCTCCTTTTCCCCACTGTGGGGAAGTGACTTCGTTCTTTATTTTTGCTACTTAATAGCGAGTCAGCTTAAAACAACGAAACACAAAATAACTGAATTCAGTAAGATATTATGAGTTCACCACTCCTTTTCCCCAGGGTGGGGAGGTTACTTTGTTATTCATTTTTGCCTTTGCGACGATTAAGAGCGAAATTAGGGGACTGGGACAATTAGGTAGATAATATAAAAATCCAAATTAGCGTAGTGATTCACAGTGTTGCCAAGTTGACAATTTCGTCATTTGTAAATTTTCTGCTTCTTATGACGATATTGGGAATGAAGATTTTTACCCCATTCGCAATTTCTTTGTATAAGAATCTGATTCCTTCCAGTGATGAATCACTTATAAGATTGAATAAAGGTCTTACATCAAATTTTGAGGTATGTGAATAGTTAAATTGTTAAATTGTTGATTTTGTATAGGTAAATATTTAAGATGAAATAATCTAAACTTTAAAACGTGAAGTAAACCAGATAAAGTAATAAATATTTATATGTATGTAAATGAGGAATATATTTGTATGGGATTTCGTTAGCGTATTAATATATAGATATTCGAACCACAGTATGACATTTTAAGTTACACCAATGCACTTGACAACGTAGGAGCAATAGGGAGGAATAGATTTGAATGGGAATTCGTTAGCGTATTAATATAGATAGTAGATGGGGAAACCAAAGCAGGCATTCATAGGCTTATACGGAAATTGGAATAACTAAGCTCAGGAGCCACCTATCGGGTCCATTTTTTGCACGTGTATTTCTATTGATGTTAGTAATATGTATTTGAAGCAAATCGGACCATAAATGAAGTTTTTCGGAATAACTCCACTCCTTCTCCACCTACTGAAAAAACAAACAAAATGCGCACCTCCCCTTTGCAATACCTTTCGCACAAAAGAAGAATCATTCAAATTGGTTGAGAAACATAGGAGCAGTAGGGAGGAATAGATTTGTATGGGATTTCGTTAGCGTATTAATATATAGATAGTAGATGGTGAAACCAAAGCAGGCACTCACAGGCATATACGGAAATTGGAATAACTCGGCTCTGGAGCCACCTATCGGGCCCATTTTTTGCTGTGTATCTTATTACATTAAGCGAGCAATTCTTATCTATACTCTATACTATTATATAAAATTGATTATATGGAGTACGTTTGTAACGACTTATTTCTCAAAGTACTAAACCGATTTTAATATATTTTTTTTTAAACGAAGCATTTGTAAAAAGGCGCAGAGTGGCATACTTATATTTTTTTATTCTTGGAAGATAAGCACCCTTTTTTTTGGGTGTAAAGTTACAAAAAATTACAAAGACGTACAAGCATAAGCCTATTTGGTTGCCAAATACAGCGCATAGCTACGCGAAAAATCTGTACATCAGTGCCGATCAAACACGGGCTCACAAAGGCAAAAGAGATGTGTATGAGCGACGTGACTGCGCTATACCACATACATACACACATAAACGTATTTGAGCTAAACAGCGATCACTGATTGAACATCGCTCCAGTACTGCTGGAGTCAATCGCTACTTTTGAACCGCTACTGCACCGACTCCTAGGTAAGTAGCTACTCTATTAACCCGTGGTAGTTCACATGGTAGTGCAGAGTCGAACCAGTCGTAAGCAGAATTGCGAAAAAGTACGACAGAGGGCGCCCATAAATCACGCAAGTGACTACTTTAGTAACTCCCGGTAGTGCAGAGAGAGCCGATGGTGACTACCGCCTAGGACATTGCCTTGTAAAAGTAATCGATGAAATACACTGCAAGTAGTCGGTCGGTAATTGACGGTGTTTATCAGGTAGCTACCGATTCAGCAGTCCTGTAGTCACTCCCCCGTACTGCAGGGATGCTAAATACATACATATGTATGTATATGTGTACACATTTGTAACCGAAAGGCAAAGCATCGCTTCGAAGTCATGTGCAGTATGTGGTTGACACAACAAACTAATCATATGTATGTATGTGTCCAAGTATGTCCATACACAGAGTTCAAAACAAACGAAACATTTCACGAATGATTCGTCCAAAGACACAAACTTTGCAAAGAAAAAAGAGTGCAAACAAAACGATTTCTGTTTCGCTCATTGACGAGCATCAGCGTTGCCGTTTTGGTCCAATTGGACCAAAATTGGTAGGTTCATTCTCCTTTGGTAGCTTGGTTGGTTTAATGAACCTTTTGGTAGGCAAAAATGTTTTGAAAATACAACCGAATTGAGCACTAAAATTTGTTCGCTTAATTTATGTTTACACGTTCAAAACATTGCTTTCACTTTGTTCGCACGTATACGATTTCTTTGTTTTTTCTATATTTTATTAAGCAGACAATTTTCTGCAAACAAACTAACTAACTAGCGAATACTCGGCGTGCTTCGCTGCGCCTTAAAAGTAATTTTGTTTTGTTACTCCCTCTCACAATATTTGAAAATATTAGTTAATATTGCTGTACATATTTGTATAGTAGGGAGATTTTTTCAAATTATATAAATATACGTTATTTGAATATTGAATCAATACACGTTTGAGGAAAGGGTGCGATAGTAGACTCCAGTTATAAGATTATAAATTAAATTTCCAAGAGAAAGTCGGTTCTTTACATATTTTCTAATTACCTTCGAAAATATATTAACTCAAAAAAAAAATAAACAATGCTTCATAGATCGATTTTTTTTAAATCTAACTTCATAAAGTTCTTTAAAAATATTTTGTAAATGAGGCCATAAGAGCTTAGGGGGAGAGTTACAACACAAAAATACATTTAAGGCGCAGCGAAGCACGCCGGGTAATTGCTAGTATATATATATATCCATAAGGTTCTCGGAAACGGCTCTAACGATTTTGATGAAATTTTGTACACAGATAATGTTTTGGATTCTAAGGTTATCTGAGTAGATATTATCTCCGAGAAGACTCGTACAAGCTTGCCACCTATTGGAAATTAGTTAAAATTTAATTAAAACATCATAATATGGGTATCAAATGGAAGGTATTTTAAAGATCCCTAATTCAAAAAGATATTTTAAGGTTGCCACCTATATTTATTTAATTTTTTTTTTTACAAAAAAAGGTAAAATATTACTATTAATGGGTAACAAAAGAAGGTTCTTAAACAATGCTTTCTCTATATATAAAATGTTATCTCTTAGGATAATAGTTTAAGGTTGCCACTTATTTCCGCTTATACACAATTTATCTAAAACATCGCAATATGGGTATCAAATGAAAGGTATTGTTGAGAACTTTGGTCAGAAAATATTTTCCATCAGGATTGCCAGGGTTCTATGTAATACAAATTTTTATTTTGTTAATTTCAAACGACATTTTTTTATGTATACACAGTACACATATGCTCTAGGTACATATTCATTCCAGCGTATTTCGGAATAGGGTTTCCACCTAAATTTTAGAGTAGAGAGGAATTTACTTAATAGATATCGAAAACCAATTTTTTTTTATTTCCAAAATATTTTTTTAAAGCTATCCAAATCTTGAAAACTTTAAAAAGTACATATATGCACTCCGGGCAAAGCTCGGGCAACCTGGTACTTTCTATTGATGTTAGTAATATGTATTTTGAATTTGAAGCAAACCGGACCATAAATGAAGTTTTTCGGAATACGTAAAACCCGATTAAGTACCTCACGAAAAATGTCAGCTTTTTGAGGTACTTAGGCGGGTTGGGTACTTAAAAGAACCCGCTTAAGTACCTTGATGCGGGTACTTAAGCGAACATAATTACTGATGTAGTTACATCTTCTTGTTAACTTGCGTAAATACTTGATTAACAACACTTAATGCAGTATATATAGTTTAAAACCAAAATCGTAGCATTATTTAAACACATAAACAAGTAAAGAAACACTTTATTAAAAAAATATTTAATGTAATGGTATATCATTTTTGCAAGAATTAATTTGTTTAAAAAGTCAAAGTTATTGCTTGCCACTTATGTTCATTTACTAGTTTTTAAGGTTTTTCATTAATTAAAATGCCATATAAGCCTAAGCTTAAGATTTTGCAGAACACTTAAAAAAAATGCACCATAATTTCAAACTTTTTCTGAGAAGTGGTTTCTGAGTACACAGTTTTATAGCCCATTCAATTTTAGTGAAATAATGTGCAAGTTTCAAGTGGCTAAAAGTTACCGTTGACTTTTTAGAATTTTTTTATACCGAAGATGTGTAGCGCCAAGGCATAACAAGGTAGAAGTGATTTCGACATTTCTCTCTTTTGAACTGCGACTGAAATGTCAACTCTTAACCCTATAGTATTCAAAAAATTTTTTTTTTTAATATAAATTTTCAATTGTGAGCTGTGCGACTGATTTTAAATACATAATAAAATGAAAAGGAATTGCGAGCGGTGCGTTGTGTTAGTCAAGAGCCTGGACAACAAACTTGTGCGTTAATTTAAACATTCGGATTGTCAAGTGAAGCGGCAACGGTGGGAAATTGCTGCGATGTTTCATTAGGAGACTCTTCACGTGTGGTCGTGCCTTTATTTGTTGCCCATCGCAGCCGAGTATTTCTAAGTGGACGCGTTTGGTCCCAGGTGCAGGATTTATCATACCGAATATGAAAAGAAAATCTCCCTTTCATATACATAAATGGATAGGCCAAATTTCAAATGGTGGTCTGATAAAACCTAAACCAGTATTCCTTGTTGACATAAAGAAACTGAAACTAATTTTTAATAAATTTAATGGAAAGGAAATTTCGAATAGCAAAAATTTAATTGCTTAATTATTGAAGTTAAGTGCTGATGTAAATTTAGAAGAATCAAACTTTTTTAATGACTAATGTACTTTAGAATTAAGTATTTCAATAAAAAAATAAATGCTCAAAAACATTGGGATAGTGAAAGCAAGAAAATTGTCAAAAAGGTTTTATAAATGAGTGTGTTTCATTTAGTGTGTAATTTTGTGTAAGTATGCATTCCCATATTTACATTAAACTGAAAATTCAATAAATAAAATGAAGCTGATTCTAATGAGATTTTAAATATTTTCATATTTACAAAAACTTTCATTTCAAAGATGTTGAGTTCTATCAAATATGGTAAATGCATAACAAAGGGTTAATTTCTTTGTTTACATTTTTTGACATCACAGTCAGGTATGAGAGAGCTCGACTGAATTGTCACTTCTACCTTGTTGAATATGCCTTGTGTAGCGCTGCAACTGAATTTGAAAATACGTAAATATTTTAAGGAATTTTAAAAGAGCACTTAAAAGGGGAAAATTATAAGTAAAATTGTAATTGTGAAAAATTTAGGTACTTAGGCGGGTTGGGTAAATAAGCGGGGAGGTACTTAAGAGAGGGACTTTCTTCTGATTATATTAAAAAATTCACGGTGTCCAAAAATGTTGGTTACTTAAGCG
>NW_023458629.1:36317-47350 GCF_013731165.1 Rhagoletis pomonella | reverse complement strand
TATATGTATGTACATATGTACATTTATAAATGCATATCTACATACTAACATTTTCAATTGATTTCTTTTTGGATGCATGAAAAATTTGGTAGCAGAAATAGGTAATATCAATGAAATGAAGTTTACAAATATGTGCTTTATAAATTTAGGTTTATTGAATAATTAAATATGTAAATGACAATGTGGGGGAAAATTATGCACATGAGTAGCGAAGCTGGCACCCATCCAATGGCAACTTCTTACACGACTTTATTAGAAAAGATTTGAAAACTGAATTATTTCCATAAATGTTGAAAATGTTGAAAAATTTCTTAAATAGTTTCGGCTTAGATTAGCGATATCTTTACTAATCTTTGCAATCAGCAAATCGTTTCACTCAAATATCATATTTTCGGCAAGCAAGCAAATGTACAAAAGCCCGCTGGAGAAATCTAATAAGTACTAGGCAGAGGGGGTGCTTGCGGAGGCAGACGCGTGCTTGTGTCGGATCAAAACAAACTCTAAAATAAAAATGGAAGTCAGAACGACAAGTGTACAGAACGAAGCGGGAAACGGGGAAAGGAGCGGGCCTTTGTACATTTGCATGCTTGCCGAAAATATGATATTTGCCTGAAATCGATTTGCTGATTGCAAATTGATTTTTGCTAAACATGTATGCATTTTTCTATTTCAGCTAAGTTGATAAGATTATCTAAGGCAATATTTTGACTTTTCATTTTTTTTTTGCATTTTTTCATATTTCAGCTAAGTTTATAAGATTTTCTTTAAGCAATATTTTGTATTTTTTCCACAATCGTCTAAAGTCATGTAAAATGGGCCTTTTTATAAAACTATTTTATTCTAATAAAATATTATATAATATACATATATAAAATTATAAAACTATAAAATAAATGCATGCATAAAAGTTTAAATTATTCTTACTATATGTAATATGTACATATTGTGTACATGCATATGTATGTACATATGTACGACTTACGGCAGCATACATACATATGCACATAATTACACGCATACTCAAATACAACAAAAATTATTTCATTCAATAACGCATTCGCATATTTCTCAAGGTCAAGATCATTCATTCATAAATCCTACAGCAGCACATCCCCCCGCAGATACATCATCCTCAAGGGCAGCTTTGTCAATCCGACACAAAAATTCTAAAATGTAAAATTGAAGAAATCTCGGCCAACCAAGTGAAAAGTGGCACATATTTCTCTATATCCAGTAAAATAAGTTATCTCGAACTTTGGTAATTTTTAGAAAACACTCTATTTTTCTGTTGCATACCAATATTTCAATCATTAACTAATATTTTAAGGTGTTATTTTAATAAACAGTTAATAAAAGTAAACGTTTTCTGCAGGAAAAAACAATATTTTTTTAAAATTAAAATCAAAACTTTTAAAATCACAAACATATGTGGTTTTATCGCAAGTTCACAAATGTAATGTGGCAACTTAGCTCGTTTTCACATTTTTCGGTCCGAAATTGTAAAATTTTTGTTCATGACGCACCACGATTTTCGTACAGGTGGGTCGAAGTGCCTTGAACACCATTTGTATAAATGCGAAAAAATTATTTCATTTATTTTTTAATTTTAAAAATTTCTATACTTCAAAGCGTTTAAAAATATATATTTATTTATATATATCCACAGATTATTTTAAATTTTTTTCATCCGTAACCAAATCTTTAGTACCATAAAAAGATTCAAACACATTATAGTACAACCAATGCGATGTCCATTGTACATGTGTATATGTACATATGTATGCATGTATGCGTGTAAAAATGTCAATTCAAGTTTGCGTTTAACCCATTTTAGCGGACATAGTTGTTTTAGTTCCAGATGTTAATATCACACTATTTTACAACGTTTTTATAAGCTTTTATTTAACTTGGTCATCCCGCGCAAATCGTGGAAATTTCCAATCGATTTTAAACTAACTTCCCGACAAGTTAGAGACTTGAAATTTTCAGCATAGTTCCAATCACGATGACAATGCAATTTAAAATATAAATGAATTCCTTATATGGTCCAGGGGTCTTGATTCAAAGTCGGTCAAAAATTAGTAAAATTTATGGCTAACAGAGCGTAATTTGCCAAAGAACGTAAAACGAGAGCAAAGCTATTTATGGCAAATTCTAGATATCAACCTAGTCTAGATATGAACCTCATTGTAGGCATCATATCAAGGAGATACAATTAGAAGACTCGAGAAGTTTCCCCGCCAGAAGAACTTTAATATTGCGCCTAAATATATGCCATGCTACAGCGGAAGTGGACGACACGCCATTTCTTTAAATGAAATTAACTGCTGTTATATGTATGTATGTACATATGTATGTTTATACAAAACGTATACATAAATGATCAGAATGAAAAGAGAAATCGATTAAGCGGTGACTGTCTGTCCGTCCGTCCGTCTGTGCACACGATAACTCGGGTAAAAATTGAGATATCTTAACGAAACTTGGTACGTGGACTTCCTCTGGGGACGGATGGTATTGAAAATGGGCGAAATAACAATACTATAATAAATAACAATAACAACGCCTACCTCCCATATAACGGTAAATTTCAGAAATGCGAAAACTGCGATATTTTAGTAACTACTGAAGATAATTCACTCAAAATTGATATTTACAATGAGTTTTAGACGAGAAATAAGAATATTAAAAAATTTTGGCGAATGGGAGTAGCCACGCCCACTTATGGTTACATGTGTATATCTTGGTAACCGCTGCACCAATTTCCTCCAAACTTTGCACAGTTGTTGGTCCTGGCACAGGATACCAAATGGCCGAAATTTCTTAAAACCGGACAATAACCACGCCCACATCCCATATAACGGTAATTTAGAAAAATACGAAATCTTCGATAAATCAGTAAATATTAAAGCTAATTTATTCAAAATTGATGTTTGGAACAATTCTTTACCAGGAAATACGTTTATGATAAAATTTTGGAAAATGGGCGTGGCACCGCCCACTTATGATCACATATATGTATCTCGGTAACCGTTCTACCAATTTGTACCAAACTCGGTATGGCTATTGTGCTTGCCACATAGAACCAAAACGTTGAAAATTATTGAAATCGGACAAAAATTACGGCCGCTTTTCATATAACGGTAAATTTCAGAAATGCTTGAAATTTCAATATTTCGAAATTTAAGGACGCTAGTTTACTTAAAATTTATACACCCCGGCTTATCATGTAGCGGTAGCTTTCGGAAAGGTGGAAAACATACATTTAATACTTGCGCCGGGTATTTAATGTTCGGCTCCGCCCGAACTTAGACTTTCTTACTGTATCGTTCTTATTTTTTCATTTTGCTTTGAACTATGGTAAATTTGGTCGAAGTGTGGTGGCACGGAAAAATTTTTGGTATGGTGGCAGCCGACGCTTCTTTGCCGACAACGTCCGTCGAGTGGTGCATTTCGTCGACGAGTGGTGCATTTGCTCGCCGCATCTCAAAATTTCTGGCGACGATTAGTTCACACAGAAAATGCGCCTTCTCATTCATATACGTTCTCTGCTTGGCGCGGCTGAGTTCCACGCCCTCTTGACGCCTGACAGGCGAACGTTAGTAGTAAAGGTAATTTTGTTTGGTGTACTTATTTCAGTTTTTACATGTTTGTTGGCTATTTTCTGTTTTGAACTTAATTTTTTTTTTACTTTTCGAGAGGGGTTTCTATGAAGAACGAGTTCTAAAATAGTTGGAAGAAATATCGTTGAATGGAACCGATGGTGAGAACAATTGGGAAGAAGATTTCAGTGAATGCGCCTTATGAATAAAAACTTAACAGTTGCTTTTTCTTAAGATTTCAAACCTTTTGCTTGATTTATTCAAATAACTCTACGTAAAAGATCTGAAATTTTAAGAAAAAAAGCATTGCTTAGTTTTTATTCATAAGGCCCAATGTGATACAAAAAAGTCGATGTCATTTTTAAGTACAGGTCACAATAGAAAAGATAAACAACTAATTCCTTTTAAGTGTGAAAGTAAATACGAATACCTTTAAGATAATTTATGGATTGTTTGAGTGCGTTCGCTTTTAAATGTGTTTTTTTTTAATTTTTTAAAATTACGCCTTTCAAAAAGATTATAAAATATGTGTTACTTTCAATACGAATTATTTTTATTAATATTAAAAAAATTAATAAATTATTTTATTGTTTTACTTTGAAAACATATGAAATATGTTTAAGCGCATTTTTTAAACAAATTTAAGATTTTAGAAAAACAGAATTTGTACTTGTTTTCAAAGTAGCCTCACAGGCAAACGTTAGTATTAAAGGAATAAAAAGTAAGGTTAGTATTCTAGGGTTAACAAAAACATAATAATAGTTGCATACACACATATATACATAAAAATAGTTACATACATGTATACTTAACAATAATTACATACACACATAATATTTCTTGAAGCTCGCATTAAATATTGACAAGAATTTTACATTAATTTGCACAGTTTGAAAGTAATACAACATTTAGGAAGAGTTATTCGAATGTATTCTTATTTATATTTTAATTTTATTACCTATCGACCTATCTCGGCAGCCAGTTCCAAAACGACCTATCTCAAAATTTTTTTCAAGAACGCCCTACTTCAAGCGAGTAATAAAGAAGCACAAAACCGACAAATCTCTCTTGTTGCTCCGAAATCAGGTCAAGGGGAGTACCCGTAATTTTCCCGGTTTGAAATTGATGCGCTAAAACTCTACTCCCTTCTCTCTCCCGTCCATAAAAATCCGAATTCAGACGGTCTGAAAATACTAGGTGTAAGCTCATTAATTTAACCAGAGCACACAGTGGTGAAAAAATAGATAGTGACGTGACATTTTAACACGTTTTTTTTTATAAAAGTATTGCCCATTACCTAATAAGAACAAGCATGTTCAAATTTTAAACTTTGTACAAAAACTATGAAAATTCCACAAAATTTCACACTTTCTATGGCCTATTAAATTTTAAACTTGTTTTTTGTAAACACAAAACTAAAAATCCCTTGATCGAAAACGGTGCCTTTTTTCGCGTAGCGACTGGAATCTCAACATTTTGCTTACCTTTTTTGCAAATTTTTTTTTAATTCCCCCCTTTGCCAAATCCTGGCTACGCCACTGATACGAGTACTTACCCAGCAAGAACAGTGACGGTCACTTTCCTAGTAACGTGACCGTCACGCGTGCCCATTAAGTTCGGCACGTTTTGCTATCACATTCTTAATAGTGAATCAAAAATGCTCCCAGAAGTTTTGTGTACGTGTGATTTTTCAAACCAAATAGTTTGCCTGCTTGCTCATATGTGAAAAGATTAACGTGACTACTTACTCATATGCCAAAGATACCTCGCAAGAAAAAACAATAGATGGCACGCCAATCAAAAATTATTACATGTGTGTTAGTAACAGCATAAAATTTGCGTTTGGGTTGGAGTTTCGGTCACGCTGGTTTTGCTGGGTACATACATACGTACATATATATGTGCATATGTATGTATGAATCCATTTTGCATTTCAGCGCTGCTGGTAGGCGGCAAAGTTAATAACAATGAAGCAAGTGTGCTTGGTGTTAGAGATGGGCACGGGCCTAAATTTTCAGGCCCGGCCCGGCACGAGTGCAAAATCAACTTTCAAAAACACGCACAAGCCCGCACGTTAAGAATTTTAGTGGGGCCCGGGCCGGCACGACGGGACACGCCCCAGCCCGGAACTAAAGAGCCAACTTTTATTGTATGTATACATATGTACATCTTTTTAATTTTGTGTTTATGTCCATATGTATATTTACTTAAGCGAACCAATACTGTACATTAAAGATTTTTATAATATATTTTCTGGGTAGTAGAAAAAGTGGAAGGTATTTTATGTTCAGATATGTATGTAAACAAAACTACTAAGTATCATATATTTTCTATCGGTTTCCAAATATTTCTTTTTTTGCTTTTCTCTTATCAAAAGAGTTTTAAATATGTACTATTTTTTTTGTATAAAAACAAAAGCTCATCTAAATTTTTAGTATTAGTAACGGGCTTTTTCGTGGCTTTCCGTGCTATTATGAAATTTTACTGAACGCCCAGGCCCGCACGAGTTCGTGCTGACAGCAAATATTCTGGCCCGTACCCGCGCTTACGCAGGGGCCCGTCGGGCCCGTGCCCATCTCTACTTGGTGTACATTCGTACATAGATATGTATGTGTGTTTGTATGGATATATGTATGATGAAGCAAACGTGGTTCGTTGATATATGTAGTAGATATGTTTGTATGTATGTACATATGTTTGTGTGCATGGATATATGTGTTGGCAGAACATAAACAAAAATTACAATAAAGCTCACACTATACAGTTCAATTCGAGCGTGGACATGCATTTTTTTATTTTGACCAATATTTTCGTTATTAACTACATACTTCACTTTTTGCAGTAGTTAATAATATATCAAAATATAGAGAATTAAAATACCTATCAGAATTATAGATTTAACCCTAGAAGGACATTCATATTTTTTACACGGTAAAGACATTCTTCGTCGAAATGACGACACCCAGATTTAAACTTACCCCAGATTGCACCTTGACGCAAACCCAATATACTAAAAATGCCATTTTTGTTTATTTAAATGTGATATTAAGCTTGTTTGTTTATTTAAATGTGATATTAAGCTAAAAATTTAAATTATTCATTTTAAATTTTTTTTTATTTTTTGGTTCATAGCCTCTGACAAAATTAAAATAAAACTCTGTTTTATAAGTTTCAAACTTTATTTTGCACATGAGGCACAGAGATTAATTTTGTGCTCACCACACACGCTTTTTTCACATTTGGCACATGAAGATTTAGTCATTCGCCGTTTAGATGGTGGGCAAATCGCGCAAATATTTCTTTTTTTATTAGTTGCCAACTCTCCGTTGTTGTCTGTACCATAGATGCTTTTCGTTAACTCTGTAACAAAAGATTCCGCGAGTGGTAAATTAGAATCGTGTGCCCCTTTTCCTAAATATGGTTTAGCGTCTACCATATATTTTGTTCCACTGTCACACATCATCACCACTTTGAGCCCATATTTTGCTGGCTTGTTGGGTATGTACATTTTAAAACCACATCTGCCTCTGAAAGAAACTAACTGCTCGTCAATAGTCATATAGGGCCCAGGTGTGTAATTATCCTGACATTTCTGAATAAAAATTTCCCATACCTTCCTTATTGGAGCAAATCTGTCTGCTGTAAGCTGTATGCGTACTGCTTTATCATCAAATCGCAAGCATGACATTAGAAATTTGAATCTGATTTGAGTCATTGTAGAAAGATATTTAGATCCAGAGTAGGACGGATCAAATAACACTGCACATGGAGGTGATTATCCTTCATGGCAGCAGTTAGGACTAACATTGTTTGTTTCTTTTCGTTGAGCTGCATCAGTGGAATTAATACACGAGCGCTGGTTGATTTCGACGTTGGTCCACTGAACAATTTCTCCAATTATACTGCCCGTTATAAAAAGTTTGAAAACTTGTAGTGGGTCCACAATATTTTTGGACAAGCCAGTAGGACCACGCACTTGATGTGCAATATTTTGTCCGTATCTATGAGACTTAGGTTTTTGCGTCGACCACATTTGATGGTTTTTTCCACGTAATATAGTTTTAGAATATGTAGTTATATTAGACCTTTCAAACAAAATATTCAACGGGATATCGTCTTCGTCTGAAGAAAAGTCTTCAGAAGAATTTTCATCTCCACTTAGCTCTCCCAAGTCAAACTCAAGTTCGTCAATCGCACCATCATCCTCATCCGATCCAATAATGTCATCGTCCTCAGCTAGACATTTTTCAATTTCCTCGTCATTCTATGAATATTGTTTCGTCATATTAAATTAAATATGTATAGTAAATGTTTAAGACACTGAAAAATAAACCCTAAAAAATATTCCTTTGTTAGCACACACACAAAAGACATTGTTCGTCGTTTCGACAACGCAATTTTTTTATAACGGTACGCAGCTGAACGTGCGCACACAGCTAAGGCTCAGCGACGACTAAAGCAGTACGAAAAATTAAAGAAAAACAATGAGGGGAAACAATAATATAATGTAAATTGCTATCGAGCGTCGTCGAAACGACGAAGAATGTACGTCTAGGGTTAAAAATAATTTAAAATTTATAATATGCGTATTTTACAAGCTCACACTCAACTGTGTGCGTATACAAAGCGACCCTGCAAAAAATTGTGCGACTAATCTCTAAAGGGAATATTCCGAGATTACTCTCAATCGGGTACAATTTGGCATTAATTAGTCGCAACCAGTGTTGCCGTTTTAGCCCTTTGGTGGCTAAATTTAGCTACCACATACTTTTTTTGCCACATAAATTTAAAATTGCCCCTAGCCGTTTTTAGCCCTTTTTAGAATTTATTCATACTTGGTATGAAAACGTTGTATATGCTTAATTGGTTTTTTTTTTTAGATGAATTTTTAAACTAAGAAAAACTGATATATATATACATATATGTATCGTATGCTCCTTACGCTTTCATCCATACATACTGTAAAAGTGTGGGGCTGTTAACTTATCTGTTAACGATTTAACTATAGTTTAAAATAGATAAGTTCACGGCCCTTAATATGCCAAATTAGTTAAACGACCCATCAAGTCGATTGACTGTGTATCTTCTTGTGGTGTGATTGTACCAGCATACTGGTGTCTTGAGTGGTGAAATTAGCTCAATTATCTAAGTAAAAAGTATTTTGGCGGAAATTTCTTCACCATATGAGTCAAAGCCGTGTTTGTGGAAGATTACGTTCACGATATTGCAGTTGTGAATTACAAAAAAAAAAACAATGCTTAACAAAATGCTAGAAATTTCGACTCTAATCATTTCGATCTTTCCTCAACCTCATTTTTAAAGAAATAAATATTGTACCAGCATGCTGGTAAGTTATATGCTTCGAGCCTGATGGTACAATCACTTGATGGAACCACCAAGCTGGTGTCGTATATTTCCCCTTTATACAAAAAGGTTTTTGGTTGGATAAAATATTAGCTTTTTTCCAGAGTTCATTGTTTTTATATACCATTACTTATTGAAAATGTTTACGTATATACTTATATATGTATATATAAGTAAAAAAATTTAGCTACCGTTTTTAGCCACAACGATTTTTTTAGCTCTTTTTTAGCCCTTTTTTTAAAGGAATTTGGCTACCACTAAAAATTATGCGCGGCAACACTGGTCGCAACTAGTCTCATACGGGTATTATTGGAGATCAATTAGTCGATAACTGGAGATCAATTATTCCCCGACTCCTCTTTAACGGGCGCTATTAACGATTTAATGACATGTACGCACTTAGTCAGTGAAATTTCATGGCCTTAATTGGCACAGGGAGAGAGTATTTGCTCAAAAAAACTAAGAACCCCGGTTCGAATCGCAGCTGGTGCAAATTTTTATTATTTAAAGTGGCTAGTCGCTTTTTATGCCCGCCCGGGTACAAAAGGAAACAATTAGTCTCTTCATAGGACGTGCTCGACCAGAAGCGAAGAGTTCATTCCATATAAAGAGATCAAAAGTGGTATTAGTCGCAAGTTACTTTGCGATTGCTCCCGAAGTCATCCCGGAGTAGTCGCATTTTTTGCAGGGAAGAATTACCACTAATGTATGTACATACGACAAACACATAATTTGGACATTTAGAAGTACCGCGGAGAAAATGTTATTGATCTGCCAACACCACCTTGTATAAATTCGACTTGGCTGCAGTAACACTGCTCGTTGATATCAAGGCGTATTCATATAAAGTGGTTTTACCAGAGCACCCGATTTCAAGGCGAATTGTACTGATTGTCAAAATGATGTGCTTGTTGTACATTTTTTAATGTTTGTCATTGTGCGTTTAATTTGTTAGAGTAGTTTTTGTGCTGCCGCTGCTGAGGATGATAGCAAGCCGAATTCATATAAGGTAGTGTTACAGGAGCAGTTGAAATTTTCGCCTCGGTGTTTCTTAAAAAAGACATAAACGTTGCGACCGTTGATTTAACTTGGTGATTTTGTGTTCCAGATTGCAACGTTTATGGGACTGTTAAATGAAGTTCTATGAAAGATATTTTGATTTTCTGGCAAGCAAAGAGAAGGCGAGAAAGAGGAGATGCCGAACAAAGGAATTTCTCTTCTTTCAACTTAAATAAATGCATTTTGCATACAAAGCTTCGTCGGTTACTTAATGCCTTGTTTATAAAGCACGGGGTAAATGGTAACTAATCGCGGCGACTTCGTAGGGATCTATTGATTGCATTATAAACATTTGCCTTTATTAAACATACAAAAGATAATTATGTGAGAGTTCACTCCGCTCAGTTACTTCCATTATAACCCGGTCCTAACGATGCTAGAAGGGCGAACTCATACAAGGAGTTGATACCTGATTTTCAATTGAAATTAAAATGAATCAAAAAATTATAAATCAGCGAAATTAAATGAAATTAATGTTTAATTTATAGCCTAACCTACATATGTAAGTAACTCAATCGCCAAATGCTTTGCCGTGCCGTACACATATCTTTACACATCGAATTTCGTAAGTACCTGTTACTCACAACTTTTCTAAGAAGTTTCACTTCTATCCCATGTACAGTGCTACCCGCGTCTTTTTATCGTGTAATTTTGCATAACTTTCTGTTTCCTTCTCTGGAACTCTAGAACTTTTGAAAAGCTGGTCAGAACAGTTTTGTTTTTTATTTTTGTTCAAAAACTTTACTTTTTCGGTTTTTTTTAATGTTATTTTCGGCGTAATTTTGCAAAACTTTATGTTTCCTCCTCAGCAACTGTAGAACTATCGAAGAGCTACTCAGAACAGTTTTCGTTTTTATTTTTCTTCAAAAATTTTACTTTTTCGAGTTTTTTGAAAAAATGTTTATTTTTGCGTAATTTTGCAGAATTCTTTTTCCTCTTCAAGAACTGTAGAACTTTTGAAAAGTAACTCAGAAAATAGTTTATACTTTTATTTTGCTCAAAAATTTT
>NW_023458629.1:32901-36217 GCF_013731165.1 Rhagoletis pomonella | reverse complement strand
ACATCATACTCCTACCCTGTCGGAAACACAAACAACCAAAAAGAAGTTTATTAATTAATTAAATATGTAAATGACAATGTGGGGAAAATTATGCACATGAGTAGCGAAGCTGCCACCCATCTAATGGCAACTTCTTACACGACTTTATTAGAAAGGATTTGAAAACTAAATTAGTTCCATAAATGTTGAAAATGTTGAAAAATTTCTTAAATAGTTTCGGCTTAGATTAGCGAGATCTTTACTAATCTTTGCAATCAGCAAATCGATTTCAGGCAAATATCATATTTTCGGCAAGCAAACAAATGTACAAAAGCCCGCTCCTTTCCCCGTTTCCCGCTTCTTTCTGTACACTTGTCGTTCTGACTTCCATTTTTATTTTAGAGTTTGTTTTGATCCGACACAAGCACGCCTCTGCCTCCGCAAGCACCCCCTCTGCCTAGATTTCTGTTTCTCTTTTCTTATTCGTTTTCATTTTTCATTTTGCTTTAAACTATGGTACACGCCTGCCTTCGCAAGCATCCCCTCTGCCTAGTGCTTATTATATTTCTGTTCCTCTTTCCTTTTTCTTTCTTATTTTTTCATTTTGCTTTGAACTATGGTAAATTTGATCGAAGTGTGGTGGCACGGAAAAATGTTTGGTATGGTGGCAGCCGACACCGTCCGTCGAGTGGTGCATTTCGTCGACGAGTGGTATATTTGCTCGACCGCACCTCAAAATTTCTGGCGACAATTAGTTCACACAGAAAATGCGCCTCTCATTCATATACGTTCTCTGGTTATACGTACATCAGAAGTCATGCGTGTATTACTTAAATATAAAAAAACAGGTCAATTGCACACTTATGGCGTTTTCTTTTATTTATATTAACAAATTTTTCCTTGCATTGTAACATTTGCACTAGTTTTCGTCCTGAAAATTGGCTATATTAGTATAGAGAATTTTGCTTGAACATGTGAAGCTGTGAAAGGCCTGTAGAAAACAGAAAACAGCCGATCGCTTTTTAAGTTTTTAACAATTCTACTATTTAATTGTATTTTGATGGCAATATATTCGAAACTCCTGTTTTTAATGTCCTGCTCACTCTCTCACATGCCTGTCTCAGAGCAATAATAAGCAACAATAAAGTGTGTTGGCACTATTGTTGACAACCGTACTATAATATATAGTATTGTACTATTTTTTGGGTCTGCCTGCTGTATACTGTTGGAAAAAAATATAGTATGCAAAAATACTATATTTCTTCAATTATAAATATAAATATATATCTGTAATTTGTAAGAAAGAAATGTTTTAACATTGATGACATTTATACTGAAATCTATATATTAATACGCTAACATAAATTTTGTCCGCCTTCGTTTAGCGATTTATCAAACCGATTTCAAAACCAAGAACACCATTAGAAAGGCATTTTTCCGTAGGTGAGCAGAGTTTTTATGGTTTCAAAATTGGTTGAAAATCACGGTTAAAACTGTCGTTTAAACATTTCCGTGTTTGAGTATAGACGTTACTGCAACGTGTTCAATTTGACATGTTTTCGCATGTTGTTTCACTTCGTATTTGAAATTAAGCTTTGAAATAAAGATAAATATGAAGATGAAGAAATCAATGATAATGATGAAGTCAAAAAAAGAAGGCAAAAGTGAAGATAAAGACGAAAATGGAGACAATGACAGATACATAAGAATTAGGGTAAGACAATTTCTTGACTTTTTGAAGTGAAACTTCTTTAGCGACAGTTGGTTGGTTGGGAGTAAATTGTCAACTTCAAGGGGAATAATGCACACGGAGATGCTTCTTAGCGGTTTGAGAAAAAAACAAAAACAAAGATGCATAGAGATAAAAGCAAAAACGAAGATCAAGGTAAATTTAAACACTTTAAGGTAAAGGAGAAGAGGAATATGCAAAAATAAAGATAAATATGAAGAAAAGGATGAGGATGAAGATCGATATTGTTATCGATAAAAATCTCGATATTTTTATCGATATAAAAGTCAATATTGTTATCGACAAAATAATCGATGTTGTTATCGATACTGTTTTTGATTAAATAACCGCTATTGTAATTGATATTGTTATCAATACAATAATGAATATTGTTATCGGTATAATAATCGATTAAATATTTTATTTTGTTATCGATTTAGTAATTGATATTGTTATCGATATGTATAATAATCGATACTGATGATTGTGATGTTTATCGATGAATAGAAAAATTCATACATGTTTGCAAAATTAAATTTGCAATCAGCAAATCGATTTCAGGCAAATATCACATTTTCGGCAAGCATGCAAATGTACAAAAGCCCGCTCCTTTCCCCGTTTCCCGCTTCTTTCTGTACACTTGGCGTTCTGACTTCCATTTTTATTTTAGAGTTTGTTTTGATCCGATACAAGCACGTGTCTGCTTCCACAAGCACCCCCTCTGCCTAGTACTTATTAGATTTCTGTTTCTCTTTTCTTATTCGTTTTTATTTTTCATTTTGCTTTAAACTATGGTACACGCCTGCCTCCGCAAGCATCCCCTTTGTCTAGTGCTTATTATATTTCTGTTCCTCTTTCCTTTTTCGTTCTTATTTTTTCATTTTGCTTTGAACTATGGTAAATTTGATCGAAGTGTGGTGGCACGGTAAAATGTTTGGTATGGTGGCAGCCGACGCTTCTTTGTCGACACCGTCCGTCGAGTGGTGCATTTCGTCGACGAGTGGTATATTTGCTCGACCGCACCTCAAAATTTCTGGCGACAATTATTTCACACAGAAAATGCGGCTTCTCATTCATATACATTCTCTGGTATAACGACAGTTTCTTTTGTTAAACAAAAATAATTTGCAATGAACTTACCAGTTTCTGTTTTTGTGATTTATTTAACGAGTGGTGTAAAGCTTTGCTACGTATAACCTTTATTAACTAAAAAACAAAATGATTTTACTAGTCGTTCTACTTGCGATTTCTTTAAATAAAACACGTGAGTTTTAGTTGAAACATTTTCGTCGTTTTTAGCCGCTTTTTTTGCCAATATAGCCGTCGTCCCAAAATGTTCTGGCATCACTGGTCGGAATACTAGCCCATTCAAACGATTCAATAAGTGGAACTGTGTGCATTTCTCAGCTGGCGCTCTTCGCTCAGAGAGCGATCAGGGTGGTTCACAAGCATGAATATGTTCCGCTCTCAAACCATGTTCCGCTCCAAGCAAGACATCTCGAACCTTATTATGCGTAAAAGGCACCAAGAAAACGCAAGCGAATGGAAAACATACAAACATCACTACACGGACATAAACCCAGACAGAAATCGGATTATCTACTCGTC
>NW_023458629.1:29600-32801 GCF_013731165.1 Rhagoletis pomonella | reverse complement strand
TTTGATGTCAACCGGGCTTTTTAAGTGGATATATAATTCATGTGAATTATTACTTGCAGCAGATATTGACATGGTTTTTCGCACGACTGTTCCTGTTTCATCGTTTTTTTTTTTAGGAAATTCTCACCACCATATACATATGTATTATTTACTTTAGTAATTAACTTATGTAAATATGTACGTATTTTTTATGCTTAATATATGCAAATAAAAGAAGTAAACAAAACAAACATCGAGTAAATTTTTATTTGTGTCAAACTGAAACCTTTTTTCCAATAATAAGCGGTTAGCTGATTCAGGTCTACAGAAAGTTCACAAAATTAATTGAAAACTTGTATCAACCAAAGCATTGTTTATATTTGCTAACTAACAATATTGTCCTATCAAGGTAGTCGTTTTGTAATTATTAACGAATATACATTTGTCCCAACTAGAAGTCTTAAGTAAATTACAGACTTTCGTGAACTATATATTTATTTCGCCATATCCAACTATGCCACTTGATCACTATAACCAAATCTTGGTTATTATAACTAAACCTTTTTCTGAATACATGCATTTATATGAAAGTCTCCACATAACCAAAGTTGGGCAACGCCAACGCCAAAACAACGCAAAAAGATGGCCAACTATCAACTTTTCGCGCGCTTCGTTCGTCAGCTGTTCCAAATAATCAATATTATGTGATTTAATTTTCCTCTTTAATCAAATGGGGGCAAGAAATATAGTTTATAATGCAATTATTGATATAAAATTTTGACTTATCTGCCGCTAGTATGTTAATTTAGTGACCAAAGTATTCTCTGCTATGCGTTCATAGTAGCAAGGGTGGGCGTTACTCGCGCTGCTGCCAAAGCGACGCCAGCGCCAACGCAACGGCAAGGTCCTCAGCATCGGAGCGTCCTGATTTTTTCGCTAGTTGATACTCGTCAGGTGAATTTTCGGTTGTCACTGCAGTTCGTGCAAATTCGATATCCGGACGGGCAGAATTTTTCAGTTTCGGTAACGAACATTGAAAATACACTTTTTCTCCCAAATAGGTAAATTAATTTTATCTCAAAAAATGGATCAGTAACCCGCGTTCACTTGAAACTCTAAATGATATCTAGTGATCATGCAAAATATGGAAAGAAGCAATTTGAGTCCAATGACTTTTACCCTTTCAAATCAAAGATGTTTAAACCCCCAAAACCCCTACACCCAGAAAGAGGTTTAGTTATAATTACCAAGATTTGGTTATAGTGACCAAGTGGCATAGTTGTATATGGCGAAAATATTCACGAAAGTCTGCAATTTACTTGAGACTTCCAGTTTGAACAAATGTATATTTGTTAATAATTACAAAACGACTACCTTGATTGGACAATATTGTTAGTTGAATAAAATCGTTGTTGAGCAAATATAAACATTGCGTTGGTTGATACAAGCATTGAACAGTTCCATAAGTAAAGTAACTCTTCTTCTTACCGTTTTTTCTGGCAGGCTGTAGGTGTGTGTTTGGCAGGCTGTAGGTGTGTTTTTGGTTAGAGTATTGGTGTTTTTGGTTCAGTGTGTTAGTGTATTTTGAATCAATTGTAATAGAAATAAAAGAAACTGTAAAAAATGAAAGAAATTGTAAAAGATAAGTGCACATGCCAAAAAACATTTGATCTCAGCGGTAGGCATTTTTTGGCAATCAGCTGATAGTATTTTACTTATGAAACTGTACGATGGATACAAGTTTTCAATTAATTTTGTGAACTTGCTATAGAATTGAATCAGCTAAGCGTTTATTATTGGAAAAATGTAGTTTCATACAAATAAAAATTTACTCGATGGTTGTTGTGTTTACTTTCTTCTTTTTTTTGCATATATTAAGCATAAAAAATACATACATATTTACATAAATAGTTACTAGTATAAATAAATATGGTGGTAAGAATTTCCTAAAAAGAAACGACGAAAGAGGAAGAGTCGTGCGAAAACCCAGGTCAATATCTGCTGGAAGTGCTAGTTTAAGTATACTGCTTTCCTTTTTCCACAGTGCTCTTTTTTATTTTTTTATATAATCTTTTTATTTTTTGTTTTTCTTTTTGGTTAAATTTTAAAAGTTAAGGACCAAATTCATCCTAAGTGTTTATTTTATAGGTACCTCTCCCATTTTCATAGGAAATTTCAGTTTGTAGATGCTTATCAATAGCATTTTCAACCTTGATAACAAAATTTTCCCACCTGAGTGAAGCACATCGTTTCTTGTAAGATTTTTGGTGCTGAATCCAAATCTGGCGTAGAATTGCCCTAGCACGTCAGAATTTTAAGATATGCTAGCCTCAAAGTGTCAAAAACACGGTTTTTGGCGATATTTGAGGTTATATTATGACAACAGAAAATTATTTTGCCCATTTCTGCTTAGGGCATCTTTAGTGCTACTCTTCCCCTTTAAAATAATTTTTTTTTGCAATTCGATTTTTATTTCTAGAGATATATCAGTTTTAATGTGCAATGCTTCGGTGTTACTTCCTAAGCATGAGTCTTCATAGCTAATATCGAAGTACTGCATATTTAAACTGGTATATCTCGAAGAAAAAAATCGGATCGCAACAAACGAAAATTAATTTTAAGGGGGAAGAGTTAATTAAATGATGTCCTAAGTAGAAATAAGCAAAACAATTGGTTGTTCTCATAATATAACCTAAAATATCGATTTTTGGCACTTTGAAGTTAGGATATCTCAAAATCTTGAAGTGCTAGAGCTGTTCTGCGACTAGATTTGGATTCAACACCAAAAATGGCTTCGGCCAGTGGTATCACAACGGGCATTTCTAGCCCACGTGTGCTTCGCGCACTTCACGGGGCAGCCACTCTAACCTAACCTAACCAAAAAAACTACAAGAAACGATGTATTTTACTCAGGTCAAATAGTTCTAGAGTTTTTGAGAAGGGGAAAAAAAGTTCTGGAAAAAAAATTTTCAAAAATTGCGTATGCCAGATTCACGTACGACATGTAGCAAAAAGGCAAATAAAAAATTGTTCTGAGTAGGTTTTCAATAGTTCTAGACTTCCTGAAAAGGAAAAAAAAGTTCTGCAAAATTACGCGGAAAAAAAAAATTCTCAAAAAGTAGGAAAAGTTCAATTTTTGAATAAATCAAACTAAAAACTGTTCCGAGTAGCTCTGCAATAGTTCTAGAGTTCTTGAGAAGGAAAAAGAAAGTTCTGCAAAGT
>NW_023458629.1:18368-29500 GCF_013731165.1 Rhagoletis pomonella | reverse complement strand
ATATATACATATTCCCGTTACTCTAACGGCTGTAATATACATATGAAGGTATGTGCGAAAACCCACTACTCGTTGGGATTCTTAAATTCAATTCGCCATATGCGTTGATGTACATATGTATATATGTACATACTTATGTACCGCAAAACACACGCTAGCATAACGCTTTTATTCGGTATTCATACCGCATATATTACTTTAAAATTTGCTGGTTGCGCCAGCGCCATTATTTCCATCGTACATTCTCGTATGTACATCTTCATATATCTACATCTAAATTTTCAAAACGCTCTGTGTGGTTTTTTGTATATATAAATTTTGCCGTTTGCGCCGGCGTTAGAAACTTTGCCGTATTATTCGCGTATTTATGTGCATATGTATGTATGTATGTACATACATACTTACGTATTGGCATAGTTTCTTTGCCTTTCTTTGCATATTTCGTTGGCTGCGCTGCCTGCTAAATTTCCAGCTGCTATAATTTCCAATCAGAATCGCTACTGTCAAAAGCGATACACTTGAAGACAAAAAAGCTCACTTTTGCAAAACTTTAAAATTCTTTGCAGGAATTTTCCTATACATATGTACATACATATGTACGTCTTGATATGCATATGAACGTATGTGTGTAAAAACCCTGAAAGTTCGTGTCACAATTTTTACCACTGCGCATACATATTACTTTGCAACTTGCTGGTTGCACCAGCGCATTTCTTTTGCTTAAATATACATAGGGTTGTATATGTATATTTTTTTAATACACTCGTCTTTTTGGGTAAATCCATTTGTGCCGTTTGCGCCGGCGTTGGAACATTGCCTTATTATTTGCTTATTTATGTACATATGTATGTATTTACATACATACGTACATACGTATTTGTGTTTCATTTGCAATTCGTTGCTTTCGTCAACACAACGAGTTGATATACATAAAATCTAATAAGATTCGCTGTTGACAAAAGCGATACACTCAGAGAAAAAAAGGCTACATTTATAAAAATTTTAAAATCATTTGCATGAATTTGATTTTTTATCTTTTCCATTTATATACGTTGGTGAATAGACATATGCATATATACTAACCCATAATAATATTCAAGTGGTTCATTGCGGGCACATACATACATCGTTATACCTACAACCCTACACCCTATCTATATATATACATATATATATACCAATATACATATAGGTAGGTACAAGCCCTTTGTACCTCTAAATTGTATACAGCTATACGCTAAAAGTGCATAACTCGAATTCGAATATTTTCTTGTCTCTCGAATACATCGGTTTTGGTAAAGTGTGTTAAAGATTCGTTTGCAATAATTTAACCAAACGTGGTTTCCGTCAACATAGACATTTAAACCATTTAAATTGATTTCAAGGCATTTTTCGTGATATAAACGCACGGGTACATACGGCTGTGCGGTGGTCCGTGGAAAACCAGTGCGTTACGTGCGTTAACGTAGACAGTTTAAAATACATAGAAGTGAATTTCGAAAATCCATATGTTTGCGTTGCGTTACTTGCGGTTATGCGTGACATCATAGATAATCAGCCGGAATAATTGTACCTTTCAATCAAGTGCGAAATTAATCCGAATACTAGCCACGCTTTTACTTTGCCATATTCGAATTAATTTAAAAACAAAACCCAAAACTTTCTTTGTAAATCAAATTTAAATCTTTAACCTGGTTCACGGTGACGCGGTGCGGTTTGCGTCGGTCGCTAATCGATCTCATATCGATCGGCAGTCAAATTAATACGTACCTATTACCATATTTTCCTATATATTATATTTTACTTCACACGTATATATCATAATTTACTTCACACGTATATATTTGTGGTTATTAGAAAATAAAGGTCGATTTTTACGTTTTTTCCCGTACGACTCGCTGCGTGCGTTAGCTTGGCATAAAATTTCTTTATAGAACTAAGCAAATAGTTCAGGTCCCGATACGGATAGAAATAAAAGTCGACATTTATTTTCAATAAAACCAATTTCTCTCCTGAATGGTTTGCGAACTGTAAGCCAAACAGTTATAAATTTCTATCCCGTGTTAACGGTCCAATTACAAAGTCTGAAGAACGATAAACAATTTTTGCACAAATTGTTTTCTCAAACTTATCGGTTGACCTGATTGGTACCTTTTTCGACCCGGTCGAAGGTTCGTCAACTTTGTTTTATCTCTCTCTAAAGGTCGTTTGGTACATTTACCACTCACCTCAACTGACGTCGAAGGTTCGACTAGTAAGCGACATATCGCATCTGTTGTCCTGATTTGGAGCTCCAGGAGCTTGCGTTGACACATCTTGATCAGTTATCTGAAGTCATGGCGACTGAGTCAGCAGTAATGGCAGATTTTCTTTTTGACTCCAACAACATTATAATCTTCTGTGAGCATTTTGAAAAAGAAGATCCGGACGACCACACCGACACTTTGCTGGAAATCAAGCTTGAGGATCTCAATGCACGATGGGAAAGGTTACAACTCTCATATCGAAAGGTCTGCCTTACTGATGAAAAATATGTTCCCAAAGACTTCAAAGAAGAAGCGGGAAACCAACTCCAATTGTGTACCGACAGTTTTTATAATTGCACATCACAGATTCTCGATCTGCGTAAAATACGCAAATCTCTTCCACAAAAAACCGCAGATCAGATTAAAACACATTTCCAAGAGCATCTGTCATTCAAATGCAAATTTTGCAAGATTAATAATCACCCGATAAAATTATGTTTTAAATTTCGAAAACTCAGCACTAAAGAACGCACTAAGTTCTTAGAACACAATGGACATTGCATCAATTGCTGGAGCGGCAGTCATTTGGTCATTAACCTGCAAAAAGCTTCCCAATGTTTTCATTGTAAAGATTTCCACCATACCATGTTGCATCCTGAATCGACTAACAAGCCGGAATCAAAGGCTATAGTTAGCAAACAATTAACTCAAAAAGGTCTAAACGCAACTTCTTTGCAAACTGAATCTACCTACCCTCACCCAATTCAATAGAATAATCCCATTTTCTATATTACTGAAGGCAACATCTACCAAGAGAAGCCCCCTATTGCCTCAGCTGATAGTTATTTCCATTTACAAACCAGCTTTTCAATCGATCAGCAGAAATCAAACCATCCTAATACCCACATGCATATCGAGCACATCTTTACTCCAAAAGCTTTTCAAAAGTCATCTATTCGAAAACCAACGAATTATCTACCAAGGTCTTACACCAAGAAGCCAAACACTCCAACAGTAAACCCCCGTGATTCATATTTTAACGCATTACGCCGATGCATAAAACCTAGAACTCTACATCAAAGAGCTAAAATCCTAAACCTCAAAAGTCTCCTCGCACAAAACACAACACATCGATGGGTTTGGAGCCGGCCACTAAAAACCACCAAACCAAGTGCGGTAAAATGCGAAATTGCGTTTTATGTTTCGCCACTTTCGAGCCCCCCAGGGACGCTGTCGCCCATTACTAAACAAACCGAAATACAACTTCAGCAAATAGTGCCAAAGCCACTCGATCATCAAGAGTGGAGGAAATTATTCATCAAACATATCCCAGTATCTAAAGCGACTGCACTTCCCATAAATCAGAATGCTTCATTTCGCTATATGCAATCTAAGTCATTCGAAGTAACCCCATTACATATATTTTCTTCAAAACCAAAAATCGCATCATTAAGAACAATAAACCCACATGGTTTCGAACAAAATGACGCAACAATATTAAAAAAAATTCACAAATATGTTAGCAATATCAAAGGTATACTATGTTCTAATCCTCATAATCATTTCCTCTGGTGGCTTTGGAAACCTCTTGAAAGCTCGCCACTTTCGCCTCTTTCAAAAAAACGCAAACTTCAAACCATTCACATTATTGAAGAGAAAAATTGCATATTTTCTCACTTTTTACTTTGGTCAAGAACTTTGCCAGTTAATTCCTATATACGCAATTCCAATCATGAAACAAAAGCTTATCAAATACAGTCCACTTTGAATAATATCTACGAATCTCTTACACTTCTTGCAAAGGAAACCAATAGTAATATCATTTCACGACCTATAAAACTCGCACAAGAAAGGCATATCCCAGCCTTGAATTTCAAAATCCAAAGATATCAATCACACACACTCTTCAACAAAGAACATATCTTACAAAAAATATTTGCACAACACTTGAACTTCTCAATATTTATCGACCCCAGCAGTGATTTTGCAGTTTCTGTCGACGTTAAGTCCCCAGAACTTTGGAAACTATTTCTCATGGAAATCCTCAAAGAAGCTTTTATAACGAATTATATTTGCAGATCGCCCTCGCCACGAAGCCATTTAGCAATCCAGCATAGTTTTGAGATTTATCGTTATGAAGCACTAATACGTTTTTCCAAGATTACATCGAAAATGGATATACAGGACTATGAAAAATGCTCGTACAACCTTCCCCATGATCTTCAAGCGCATGCAGCGAAACCATTGCTTAAGGATAAGAAAAAGATCGGCGGCGGTGCATTCTCTCCTACCATCTATAGAAATCCAACTAGGCGTCGGGGCACAGAGATAAGTTCAAAGAGCTTTGCCGAAGCAGAAGGACAGCCTTGCACAAGTGCAACGGGGCTGGCATGTTTAAGTGACTTGCGCCTACTTAAAGAAAGCATCCCTGCTCAGCTTGATTCTTCAACGCATCCCTGCGTATATTCTCTAGAAAAGCATCCCTGCTCTAGTTGGAAGTTCGACAAGTGCACGGGAATTGCTTCCCAGGGTTGCTTATTGGCACATTGGGCCACTTCCAGTGTTGCCTATAAATACAACCGCCACCTTGTCATTCGCTCTTCTTTTTTCCACTGACGTCCAGCAGGATAGCAGCACATCATCATTTTCATCCACCGAGGGATTTCCGCTTACCAGGACCTCTATTCATCGATCAAATTGTTCGCATTATCTTTTAATAGTTTGCGTACTTGTACATTTAAATTATATTTCATTTTCATAAAATCATTCGCTTCGCGAATCTTCTCATATTGTTAAATAGTAATTCTTGCACTCAAGTTGTTATTTAAAATCATTCATACTTTCCGCGTATTAACATTCTCAGTTTCTACATACATATTATTGTTAATTAAAGTCACCTTCAAACATTAAAGTCTCCTGTATTATATTCGTTCATGCATACATGCATATGCATTCAACCATACTTTCATAATTTTCTTGAAATATTGTAAATTTGAATTATTGTTAATAAATACTACTTTAATATCGAAACCAATATCGTAAATATTGAACAAAAGTTATAACCGTTACGGTCCCTGATTTTTATTTCATGGCCTACTAAAGTTTTCATGTCTCGGTCTAAGTAGTTTTCAAAAAAATAGTTAAAATGAATGTCTGAGCGAAATTAAAGGTTAAGACACATATAATAAAATTTCATGGGAAATATTTTCGTAGAACATTTTAACCTATTAGCTCCCTCCTAAAAGGGTAATTTTGATCCTTACTTCAATAAATCCAAATTTGGAAGGTCGTTAGAGGACTGGTGTACTCTAGAAAATTATTCTCCGGAAAATTTTACTAGGGGTCTTCTCAGGCAAAAGCTTCGTGCTACCAACATAAAAACCTCTACAAATTTAAAATAAAAAATCAACAAAAAAAGTACTTTTTAAAATTTTTTTTTAAATTTAAGAATAACAGTTCCTTCTTGGCAAAGATTTTTTGTCTCGATGCATCAGATCGAGAAACATGTATTTTTTACTTGCATCCCTAAGACAAATGGACTGCCACACACAGTGATAGCAATTTTAGTCAGAAACAAGAAAGTTGAAGAGTTGATTTTTTTGGAATTAAATATGAAATTCGATTTTTTCTAGAAAAATTCGATTTTATCCGAATTTTAGCAACACAAAGTTCGATTTCAAAAATTCGCCATTTTGGAGCTAAAATTCGATTAAAATTCGATCGAAGCTTCGAATATCGAATTTACCCATCCCTACAGTGAACCTTCGCGAAGGCATCACTGCCACTTATAGCTATGTACATATATGAACGCACGCTGTTTGGTCAACCAATACATACGCGTACGAACAACAAAAATTTTTTCTACCTAAAGACTGGTTTTCACCAAAATTTGGCAACATATTTTGAGACATCTTTATCTCCTTTATCCATACCTTTACCGATGATATTATAGGCCAAAAACAGACAGATAGCCGATTTAGCAGCGCATGTACCCGACTAAAGACCTGTCCTGATCCAAATCAATCGATGAACCGCTTTTTAATCCCATTTGACAATGTGTTTTCACTTATATGACGACAAATGCCACTGAATTTGACATAGTGCAAATCAGCCTTAACATTCGCAAACGTGAACTATCTGGACTGGTTTTGTGCTTCTCGTTCGCGAAGGAGAATCAATACAGAATATTTGATACGTTCACCTTCGCGTATAAAATCGTAAATGTATGTACGCGAGCGCTCATATATGAATACTAGCCAATACCCGCTTGCTTCGCGGCGCCTAATAAGATCTTTCGCGTTGGCCAATACAAAAATAGCGTTTAAAAGCAAAAGCGGTCTGTAAAGTAAACATTTTCAGCTTAAATTGAAACGAATAAAGGCAGAATCCTCCTCACACATAGGCCAAGAATAGTAGCGCTTTGATACCATATGGAATATTAATCCCTTTCGATGTCATGAGTCTTGCAACTTCAACATTGGTCCGATGTACCATGCAAGCCAATAAAAGTCCTTATAAGGAAACTAAAGAGCACAGATGAGCGTTTTCATTTATAGGAGGGCCAAGAATCCTCACCACCCACAGGATGAAAAGTTTTCCTGTACATTGAACAAATGAGTCGTGTGATCTCTTAAATATCATTCAAATGAAGCCATTGATATACCTACCGTATTCTTTTATTACGGATGTGGTCGAATCTTTCCTTGTCAATTCACCACTTTTACAATTCGTCTTAATATTTATGAACTTGTTTCTTTGAGTCTTACTGCTGTACTAACGACCACCCCGAGCAATTTCCTTAATCGGAGGTAGGTGCAAGATCGCATTTAGGGTGTATGAGGGCGTCAGGCAAAGGTGCGCTTACACAATTTTGCGGTCTTTAAATGCACACTTAGACGAATCCTCCATTTAGCCATATGAAAAGAAAATTTGTCTAAGATGAATATAGGGCCAAAGCAGACCAAACCCCGTGTGGGTTTCTATATATTTCGGCTGCAGCGCAATCCATTAGGTCCCTTTTCTGCAAAACCACTGAACCATATGAATTTCAATCAGATATAGCGGGTTCATTTTTAGGAAATGAATTTTTCATCATACAGGTAGCTCACTTTGCGAATTTGAACGAAATCGGATAATAAATACAACTTTTATAAGTAACTCTACTCCATCGCCATCAGCGTGTTGTCTGGTAGGCTATAATGGGACCATACACGCAAAGGTTTAACTTCCGACAATTTGACTGGTTTTTGAGTTTAGTCCGAACAACGAAAACGGCTATCGTTTTATGTATGTATGTACATTAGACTGCATCACCAAAAAAAGTTGCGGGTTTTCCGCCGGGATTACAAAATTTATTATATTTTAAGACGTCCACCAAAATATTTCGGAAAAATATTAAGATTTAAGCGAGCTGGACCGATTTGAAAATACCTCCAAAAATGGAGTTTTTTATGAAAAAAAATAGTTTCTTAAAAAACTTTTTGAAAAAAGTCCCCTCAGATGACAAAACAGATTAGGCTTAAAAAATCTGCATAAAAATATTTAAAGATCTTTTCAACGGAATCATAATAATGAGATTTTTGATGCTGTTTTTTTTACTTTTTTCAAAGATTGATTGGTATTTTCCCACTCTTTTTATTTGTGTGCAAAAAAAGTCATTCGTGTCCCAATTTTTTTTTTTCAAATACCAACACATCTTAATTCAACTTTGAATGACGTTCGGTCATCCTACCTTTCTCTTTCATCCTTTGAATAAACTTATTAGCAAAGAAATAAAAAAAGTGAGAAAATACCTTTCCAATGATACCCCCCTAGTCTAAATCGGAAGAGTTTTACGTTCAGTTATTCAAGCTTTTTTTATACCAATCTTTGAAAAATGTTAAAAAACAGCATCAAAAATCTCATTATTACGATTCCGTATTTTTTATTTTTTTTTTAATATTTTTATGCAAATTTTTTAAGCTTAAGCCGTTTTGTCATTTAAGGGGATTTTTTCAAAAAACATATTTAAGAAACTATTTTTATTCATAAAAAACTCCATTTTTGGAGGTATTTTCAAATCGGTCCAGCTCACTTAAATCTTAATATTTTTTGGAAATATTTTGGTGGACGTCTTAAAATATAATATATTTTATAATTCCAATGGAAAGACAGTACCGGTTTTTTTTTGTATGGGGAGTGATGCAGTCTAACGTACATACATATATGTTTCGAATGAAAAAAAATATCATGAAAGTAATAAACGTTTTGAATTTGCATTAACAAAATCGGTTCATAAATAGTGCTTTTATCGGGTCCATTTTTCGCAAATGCTTTTTTCATCATGCAGGTAGCTTATACTTTGAATTTGAACGAAATCGGTTAAGAAATACGACTTTTATAAACAACTCGACTCCCGAGCCATCTAGCGTGAAATCAGTTCATAAATACGACTTTTATAAATAACTCGACCCCAGCGCCACCTAGCGAGTTTTCTGGTAGCCTATAATAGGACCATATATGCACGGTATAACCTCAGAAAATTTGACTGAAATCTATGCAGTACTTTTGGAGTTAACTCCGAACAACGAAAAAGGCTACTATTTTATATTTATAGATTTCCGAACCCTGCTTACCGCCGACCGCTTAACCGTCGTCCGCAGCAATTCTGGGTAGAGCTTTATAGCGATGTTTCGTTTGTATTCGGTTTCCGAAAATGCAGATCACTAAAGGCGAAACAAACAAACACTTTTTTGGTTTGTGTGAAATTCATTAAAATTAGGCCTAGAAAAAACGGCAACGAGAAAATATGTATGTATGTACATCATTACAGAAAATTGCCTCTGTTGAAAATGGGCACGTTCAGAAGGCGCAACGGCTCAGCAACTGTTGCGATTGCACCTTCTGAACGCGTTGTTGTCGTCGCTCGAATAAAGAAACAGTGTAAATGCCACATACACTATTATTCGATAATTGTATATATATTATATATATTATTATTATATTAATTTTGATTTTGAATTTTATTTGCGTGGATATAGGTAAATACCAAGGCCAATGGCAAGAGGGAAAACGTCATGGATATGGAATTCGCATATCAGCTCCTTTTGGACTAGCTTCACATCACCGCCGAAAAGATATGCACTCATCGTTAAACTCGCTACGCAGTTCCGATATAAGTGAAGCAGACAAAGGCCGGTCAGATGAAATAAGAGGTGGTTTTGTGCTGACTTCCAAATCTGATAAACTTCCGGTGCGGCGCAATAGTTTGACGGAGAAGTCAAAAAAAGGATTTTTATCTGTAAAAAATATTAATAATTAAAAATATAATTTATATAGAATTATTTCTTACATTTATTAGGGTTTTAAAATGCGTAGACAAAAGAGCACCGGAGATTTGGAAAAAAGAGGCACGTTGACATCGAGCAGTGTCAGGTCTACGGCATCTACCTCGTCATGGGTAAGCACAGGATCAGAGCAATCCAATTTAACAACAAGGTAAATATATTTTTTTCGAAAAAGGCTTTATTCTAATAATGCATTTTTTCGTTGAAGATCAACCCACACGGATTCCAATGCTAGCTTTACAATGGAAGATGAGCAGCTAGATTCTGCCGTCACAGAAACGTATATGGGGGAATGGAAGAAAGATAAACGCTGTGGTCATGGCATTGCAGAACGTAGTGATGGACTGAAGTAAGAACCGAACTTCCTAATAATATTTTTGAGTATTTCAGAGACCTCAAATTTGAATTTATTATGCCTAAAAATTAAGGCAACCCAACATTGCAGTAAAACACACATTTTTTGCGCAGTAAACTTGCTGATAAAATTTGCCTTTTCCCACATAAAATTGCTTTGAAAGAATTTTTTTGCTCCAAATTTGCCTATAAAGCTTACCGTTTTGCCCAAAAACTTGCTCAGAAAGAAATGTTGGGCAATAGACTTGTTTAAAAATTTACCTTTTTGCAAAAAGGTGGCGTATAGAGGTCCGCTACAACCGCTGCGGTTGGTGGTTCGCAATGCGCGCTACCACTCCGCAGGACCTGCGTTCAAGCCCTGGTCAAAGCAACATCGCAAAAATTATAGAAAAAGGGGTTTTTCTTAACAGCGTTCACCCCTCGGCAGGTAATGGCAAACCTCAGAGTGTATTCCTGCAATGAAAAAATAGCATGTCTGTGAAGTTGGTATGCGGTACGACGCAAAAGGACAAAAAAAGCTGTTCTGGGTAGCTTTTCAATAGTTCTAGAGTTCTTGAAAAGGAAAAACTAATTCTGGATATTTTGACAAAATAACAAGTAAAAAAGCCTAAGTTCGGGTGGAACCGAACATTAGATACCCGGCGCAATTATTAAATATAGTTTTTTCACCTTTTCGAAAACTACCGCTGCGTGGTAAGCAGGGGCGGTTTTATCCCTATTGCAAACATCTTCGATAAAGTTATATAGTTATATGTGAGCAGTATCACGTCCACTTTCCTAAATTTTATAATAATGTTACTTTTTTTCAAGGGAATGTTGTTTGCATCAATTTTGGCTAAATTAAATTTCGAAATATCGAAGTTTCAATTATTTCTGAAATTTACCGTTATATGAAAAGTTGGAGTAATTTTAGTCCGGTTTCAATAATTTTCAATGTTTTGTTTTCAGGTGGCAAGCACAATAACCGTACCGAGTTTGGTACAAATTGGTACAGCGGTTACCGAGATACATATATGTGAGCATAAGTGGGCGGCGCCACACCCATTTTCCAAAATTTTATCATAAACGTGTTTTTTGCTAAATAGTTATTGCAAACATCAATTTTGAATAAATTAGCTATAGTATTTACTGATTTATCGAAGATTTCGTATTTCTCTAAATAACCGTTACATGGGATGTGGGCGTGGTTATTGTCCGATTTTAAAAA
>NW_023458629.1:4858-18358 GCF_013731165.1 Rhagoletis pomonella | reverse complement strand
CAAATATAGTTATCTGTTCTTCTTTAGTTTCCGACATATTCAGCCTTATCACGAGTTTCATTTTCTAGAACCGGGTCACTTTTTTATTTTTCGTTTGCGTGTATTCACTACAGGTGGATGAAAAAATTGTTGGCGAAATTTCGTTAGCGCGAAACTCGCGATTAGGCTGATTAGTAAGACTGCTTTTACACAGTTCAAGTATTGAATTCAATTCTGCTCGCATGCGGAATAGAGGGGGTGAGAAGAAAAGGGACGAGTACACATGCGTCTGTACCGTCAAGTCGTTTCATCTTTCTTGCTTTGCTTTTGGCATTTTCGTTGCTTCCCATTTAAAGCACCAAACACTTGAATTCAACAGAATTGAAACATGTAAAAGCAAATAGAAAACACAAAAGAGAATGAGCATGAATTGCTTTCAAGTACTTGAATCATGTAAATCGGTTGTAAAAAGTATTGTTAATTTATAAAAAATTGTTATCACATTTTGGCGTATATAATTAAAACTGTTTGCAAATTTTTTGACAAATGTCGTATACGACAAAATTTTATTAAACTCATAAATGGTTGACACTAAACTAAAAAAATAAGATAATTTAAGAATCTTGCAACATTGCATTCTCCGACACTTTGGAGAAAATCTGTGGTCGGGTTTCTGAGAAATTGCATTCCAAACTTCAATCGTGAGTGACCGAAAGTAACTTGTAACAATCTTTTATCCAGACGACGATATAGCATTTAGCTAAAAAATGCATCTAAATAAATTATAATTGTCATTATTTTCGTAGTTCTAGTATATGCCAGACGAGTACAGGTATATACATACAAGTATACCTAAATTAGCGCGTTGAGCTTGTATTTTATCTCTCTCTAACGGATTAATTCTATATACATCAGGACCAACGCCCGACAAAGTTATGTCTGTATTTAATAATGGCTCTATGACAAAATATTCAAGAAATGTATTCGTAAATTTTTATTTACTTCATTTCATACATTAATACTGATCAGATTTTTTTTAATAAGTACCAGAAATAAATATTTAATAAAAAACTATTTCACTTAAGCTCAACCAACTTTTAGTTGCTCGGAGCTAGGTTTGGAACGCATCATGAAATATTTTCATAGACGGTAAATGCAACCCTGCGCGCATCATTAAAGAGCTGGAAAACCAAAACAAATAATTAAATTTTTGGATTGGAGCCTTTTGAAATGGCCTATAGAAACGGCAATGGAATTTCGACATTATTCAAGGAATTGCGAAAATAAGCTGCTTTCCATTTTGGTGTATTTGCGGTTTATACCTTCAGAAAGTTAAAAAAAAAACACATTTTCTATATTTATTTATTATATATTTTTGAAATAAAAATACTCCACCTTGTACAGCAAAAAATTTCTTTAACACATTGACTGCCACGTCGGCCATATATGTGTGACACTGTACTATGCGGTTTACGCCACGTCGGACACATATGTCCGACACGACTATTATTCTCTCTCGCCATGTCACACAGCAACGATTGAGGATAAATATGATTTTATTGCAATAATAAAATATATGGCTTCCCATGAAATTTCTGTTATAGTGGCTTCGGCGCAGCTCAAAAAACAATTGGAAAAAATTGGTTTTGAAAAAAAAATTAAATTCATTTTATTGCAGTAACAAAAAATTTTTTACATATTATTTTTATTTATTATTTTTTGTTTACTCAGCATGTAATAAGCTTTGACTTGTTTCTGTTTGCAAAAATAACGGATTCAAACATCAAAATACATTGTCGTCATATAACGTTGTTTGGTGTTTGTTTGCAAAAACAACATACTCCCAATTGTTTTGTTTTTGCAAAACGAAGTAGAGCTTGTATGACGACGATGTATTTTGATGTTTAGCCAATGTTTTTGTCGTGCATATATGTCCGCCATGGCCCTGAGGCATATTTGGAAAATTATGCCGATAAGCAGGATGGAATTTGTGAAAGTAAGTGCCAGGTTGCAGCATATCTATGTATTAACAAGGTATTTAATTAAATGAAATTGCGTTTAATGGAAATGTTATAAATCGAGTGGCGCTATTTAAGATGTGCTCCAAACATTTGGCGGACTTTTTTTCGCCTTCTCAACGTGCTAAGTTACAAGTTAAGATGACTACCACCCCGGCCGGTAAGAAGCCCGAAGCAAAGGGCAAACAACCTTCCTGGAAGCTGCCTGCTGTCCCCGAGTCGTAGCTGTAGTTCAGCAAGAAGCAGGTCAGCAAACGTGCTACCTTGATCAAGCGTAAACTAAAGCGCTCTGCTGTGATTGCACTCGGCAAACGTGAAAACTTGGTGCATGCTGAGAAATATCAAGCAAAATATCCGTCGTGAGAATAAGTTGCGCCGCCTGGAAAAGAAGCGCGGCTTTTGTGGTCTGTATCCGCAATTGCACCAAAAGTGCGTTAAGTTTTACTGTTCCGTTCTCGCCACATTAAGAACGGTTTGCTTATCAAATTGAACCATTAAAACGCTACGCATTGCCGAACCCTATATCACATGGGGTTATCCAAATCTTAAATCAGTTCGTGAATTGATCTACAAACGTGGAATTGTCAAGCACAACCATCAACGTGTCCTAATCTCGGACAACTTTGTGATCGAACGCAAATTGCTAAAAGAGCATGATATTCATTGCGTTGATTATTTGGCGCACGAAATATTCACTGTTGGATCCCACTTCAAGAAAGCCTCCAACTTCCAGTGGCCATTCAAGCTCAACACCATCCGGTGGCTGACGCAAGAAGAATCACTACGTTGAAAGATGGTTTAACACATTGACTGCCAAGGCACTTTCAGCAAATAAGATGTTCTGGGGCCACAGCATTTTTTTTTTAAATCTCATCAGAGACGTCAAAATTGGAATTTAGGATAGTGCTGGTAATATTTTCTGCTTAGAAACAGGCAGTTTTTAACTAATTAGTATGTCACACACATATGTTCGACGTGGCGCCTACCGACTTTTTTTAACTCATTTTCATACTGCGCGTTCTTCGTTGCCTCAACATATCCTAAAAGACATAAATTTACATTAAACAATAGAAATCAAAAAAAAAATAGCAAACAAAATACTCACTTTGTTTTGTTTTGTAGTCAAATTCCTGAGAAATGTGAATTCACCACGATGCGATACAGAATGAACAAGGACCAGGGATGTAATTTTAAGTAACTCTATTATTCAGAGGTAATGGGCAGAACGTTCGGGGCAGCAATATTAATTTGTATCAAATATAACATTAAACGGTGGTTCTAATACATTTTTTGATATTATTAACCAGAGTACATACATTATATAGTATTTTTTTCAAAAATGAATTTTTTTCTCAAATATTTCTTAAGTTTCTTTCATGAGTGCTGAAAAGCAACCATGCGTGTAAGAAATTGTTTGCTACCTAAAATTTCACCTCTGGAAACTTTATCCCCATAAAGGACTTCACCACAGTTTTTTTACTGGATATACTGAGATTCAATAATACAAGGTTCGATAAACTGACAGTTGTCTCTCTCGTACCGCTCCCTTAGCAGTGGCAAAGTGTTGCTTCTTTGCAAATTTACTTGGAAAAAGTGTTGCTTTGCTGTGAAATAGAAGTATAAGCTTTTGTGCAATATGTTTATTTGTATATGTATATGAAGCACATTTAACTGATGAAAACATAAACTGCTTTTAAATTGGATGTTTACATAAATCTCATAGTAGTTTTATATTAATTTTATTTATTTATTTATTTATTTATTTATTTAGTTATTTATTTATTTATTCATATCTAGTAAATCTAGAAATACATGATTTCTTACAGACTACTACAAAAATACTTAACGATACAAGTTCAAGCTTAACTATATAGTTCATTCAATGATAATTTAAACAATTGCTTAGGCGACGAGAAATCAAAGGCCAAAGAATTTAAGATTTGATTAAATTCTTCTCTTCGTTTTTGCCCTCCGTTAATACGGAGAACATCATTGAATATGCCGCCAAACATGCGCCTATCAATAGGACTGTGATTTTGTGCTATAAGCTTCTTAAGAAAAATACTAATTCGGAGGATATTAAATCCATAAATTTCAAGCTTGGAGTTCCAGAACGTCTATATAGTAAAATGCTGACATCAAATATTTGGCCTTCAAATGTTTCTATCCGACCATTTGATTTTTTCCAAAAAGGTCGTCAGCCCCTACCCAAGAAGTAAAAAACCCTTCTGCTTCTGGTGCCCGCAAAACAAGCATTTATTATCAAAATACTTCGGGACTCAGAACCAAATCTGAATCCATTTACGTTTTGAGTTCGCTACTGGACTACGACTGTTTCGTCCTAACCTAGACTTGGCTAAATGTTAACTTTTTTGATGCGGAGTTCTTCAACACAGCTCTCTTTGACGTTTTTCGCAAGGATAGAGATTTTGCTAAAACTGGTGTTAGTAGGGGTGGTGGTGTGCTCATTGCTACACGCAGCTATCTTCGTGCTTCTTTTTATGAGCTACCGGGTTCCAATTCCGTGCTGGATCAACTTTGCGTAAAATTACAAGGCGCGTGTGGTGTGCTGTATATTTCCGTGTCCTATATCCCGCCGCGCAGCTCGGATATCATATATAAGGTACATATTGACAATATCCTAGCACTTCACGAGAAAATTGGTGACAGTCAACTTTGTGTCTTAAGCGATTTCAATTTAGGTAATATTTCTTGGAGCTTTATGGATAATAATAATATTCTCACTCCATGTAATGTTAATAGTTTATGCGAATATTACGTAATTGATAACTTGCTATGTATTGAATTGTCACAGATCAATGGTTTTCTATATGAACTTAATCGAATTTTAGATTTAATATTTGTTAGCTCTAATATTAATTTTAAGCTCTCGCATGTGGCCAGTTACATCTCGCCTTCCAATCTGCATCATATTCCACTGGTGTTGGAAATTGAATTTTTTAAATATTTTGAACTCCCAGGTAGTAGTAAAACAGTTTCTTTTAACTACTCGCGTTGTAATTTTGTGGAATTAAATAATTTGTTTGAGCTGGATTGGTCTCGGAATTTGAAAATGTGGATGTAGCTGGCTGTTACGATATTTTTAAATCTATTATAGTTGACACTTGCGTGAGTCACATCCCGATGTTAAGTGCTAAACCTTCGAAGCGGCTGTGGTTCTCTAGAGAACTCAAACGAGTAAGGAACTTAAAGAATAAGTTTTGTAAAAAGCAAAAGCATTCTAATGATGTTAATTTTCGTGAGCGGTATGTGTCTTACAGAGGTAAATTAAACAAACTCAACAAATCTTTGTATCAAAATTATATTCGTAATATAGAAAGCAATATTAAATGTAACCCCAAGGCCTTTTGGAGTTACATAAAAGCTAAGAAAAACTGCTCAAATATACCTGCGTCGGTTCATCTTAAAGGGGTTTCAGCTAATTCCATCTCTGATGCTGCTAATCTGTTTGCCAAATTTTTTTCTTCGAATTTCATTTCAGACAATGCTGATCATGGCTTTGTCCCTGAAGATCTCCTGTTTAATTCAGATACTTCCATCAACTTTGGGAAATTAGATTTGACTGTCGAAGATGTCATTGATGGCATTAATCCGCTTAAGCCATCCACTAATACAGATGTTGATGGTCTATCGGTCGTTCTAATTAAAAGTTGTCCTGCCTTGATTAAGCCTCTATGGTACATTTTCAACATGTCACTTGCTGCTGGAGTCTTCCTTGATGACTGGAAATTGACTTTTATTACGCCTATCCTTAAAAGCGGCAATAAAAATGATTTTGAGAATTATAGGCCAATTTCCAAGCTAACCACAGTTTCTAAACTATTTGAGTGCATAGTTAAGGACAAAATATACTTTGCCGTCAAACATATGATATGTCCTAATCAACATGGGTTTGTTCCGGGCAGATCTACCTTAACTAATTAAGCTGCCTTTACGGAGGATTGTCTGGATACCTTTCAAAGGGGTTTTCAAATGGATGCAATCTAGGCAGATTTTTCTGAGGCTTTTGATAGGGTATCTCACCCAATGTTAATAGCTAAACTTGAGCATCTAGGCTTTCACTCCCAATTTCTAAAGTGGGACTTAGATAACAGACAATGTGTCGTTCGACTCGATAATATATCGTCTTACTCTTTTGTTGCTTCCTCTGGTGTTCCCCAGGGTAGTGTCCTAGGGTAGTGTCCTAGGCCCGTTACTATTTGTCCTTTTCTCAACATTAGTAAATGTCACTATTCTTCTTATGCGAAAGTTTTCAGTATTGTTCCAACTTCTTACTGCATTTCAAACTCGCCGCTAAAGATAATAAGTGAATGTAAAGACCTGGGCGTCTATTTTGACTCCAAGCTCAACTTCACAACTCACATAAATTATATGGTTTCTAAATCGTTCGCTATGTTGGCCTTTATTCGTCGAAACTGTTCTTCGTTTTCTGATCCCTATACTCTCAAACTGTTGTACTCGTCCTTAGTTCGGTCCAGGTTAGAATACGCGGTATTCGTTTGGAGACCGTTACATGCAGTCCATGTTAATAGATTAGAGTCTGTTCAGCGAGCTTTTGTGCGCTTTGCTTTGCGCTCGATGAATTTTGTAGATCATATTCCGTCCTATCGCTCTCGTTGCTTACTAATAAACCGTATGTCCTTAGAGTCTAGGCGTGCTATGTTGTAGATGTGTTTTGTCTTTGATATCTGTGCGGGATCAATAGATTGTCCGTACCTGCTCTTGATTTAGTGAGTGATAGCGAACAGACGTGTTTTTCTATAGCTCCAAAATAAAGTTAAAAAATAATAGAACTTAACCACTTTTTGGCAGAATTATATATTCATAAGCAGTAGTTAAACGCTGCAGTGCTATCTCCCAGTGGAAAAATATAGTTTTCAATATGAATGTATAGAAAAATTTGCAAATCAAAGCAAACCTCCGCGAAAAAGTGTATCAAAGTAAGTAAGTAAAGTTGTATCGGTAAAAATAAAACTATACAATCTTCACCCGGCTCAGCTCCCCGACTACCTTCTTGCAATGACCAACGAATCTCTTAACGCAACAACAGTCATGTGCGATGAATGCTTAAAACCGCTCCCAATCAACGGCAGCTTTATTACGTGCTCAAATTGCACTAACAAATACCATTTCCCTGCAGGGAAACCGCGGACTAGTGAATCAAATTTCTAGTTCCGTACTAGGTCTTTATCGCCAAAAACGAACTAGTCCGATATGAACTAAATCCCCACCAGTCCGAAATCGGCGAAAAGTGGTACTTTTAAAAAACTAATTTATTTAAGTTTTTTCACTAGAAATCGATGTCTAAAGTGACGAATTTAGAAATGGTCCGGAACTATAGAAAAAGGGATGCAGAACGAACTAGATCTTATTTGTCGAATTTAGAACTAATTCGGAACTATCGAATAAGGGATGCAGCGGGGGGCTTGTTTACTTTACATAGATATGTATTCGGCGGCTTTTTCGTTCAAATACGCTTCTATTCTGCGCTTCGCAGATGCTTTTTCATAGCTTGGTAATACAAAACTAAAATTTGTGTTAACATTTCAACATCTTGGGACCGTCTGGAATCTAAGAAATAACAGCGAGCACCTCTGCAAACTCAGCTACATCTAAAGGTATGTAAACGTACATTTCTTACAATCATTCAAAAAAATTTAATTTCAAATTGAAAACACATTTCTTCAAAAATAACTTAAAATCGCACACACGTTAGAACCAAAAAGACTGAAAATCATGATACTTTTTTCTTTCGTCTGTCGATTTCAGAACTGGTTCGGAACTATAGAATTTAGGACTAGTTCGGAACTATCGAAAAAGAGATGCAGCGGGGGGCAATTGACACTTCCTAGGACATCGCCATGTTAAATTCGCCAGTTGCTTGCATGCAAAAGAGATTTATCGCGAACCAGTACTGGGTCTAAATGTACTAGAAGCGCCCCAGTTCAGAACTAGAGATTTTCCCCACAGGGTTCTCCATATGCACTGAGATATCAGACAGCAAGTACTCAGCGATGAGCTCTGAACGACGACGAAACTAGAGATGTGACTACACAGAAAAAACAACAAACGCCAGAGAACGATTCTCACGCGCATTCTCAGTATAAGCAGCACTCGCTTAATGCCCTAAAATCCGAAGTTGGCACTGTGCAATCAAATGTGTCCGAACTGAAATCTAACTAGACATTATACCCGCTCGCATGAAGATATAAAAAAAGAGTTTGTAGACAAAACCACGAAACTACAACACACGGTAGCTGAGCTGGCGAAAAAGGTTGACGAACTAAACGAAGTATGCAAACAAAAAGACGTCCGCATTGCTGCATTAGAACGCAAAATCAATGCGATCGAGGAAAAATCATTGGAGAAGAGCGTAGTCATAAGCAATGTTGAAAAACGAGACGGAGAGGATGTTAAAAACATTGTCCAAAGCATAGCAAAGGCTGTCCAACTCAGCCTAGCTGATAGCGATATCGACAGCGTATACCGAACTAAGGCAAAAAATAACAACATCGTCGTGAAGTTCTCAAATCTGCACATTAAGCATGAGCTTATGCACAAGATGAAGCGAAGGAGAATAAATGCAAGTGAAATTGACCACAACATAACAAAAAGCAACAATAAAATAGTGCACGTAAACGACCAGCTGACACCAACAAACCGCCAATTACTATGGCTAGCCAAAAACAAAGCAAAAGCATGCAATTGGAAATTCGTGTGGGTGAGGGAAGGGAGGATACTAGCTAAAATAAGCGAAAACAACAAATTTATTTACATTAACACCGAGTCAGATATAAACCTAATTAAATAACCTAAACAAATAAAAAAAATAATAATTTATTTACTTTATATAAACATTAATTTATTTCCACATTTATGAACACTATTACTAACTTAAAATATTCAACATATAACGAATTTGATATAAGCATTATTAAAGACCGTAATTTATCGTACATTTACTTGAATATTCGATCTTTGAGAAAGAATTTCAATAGCTTTCGAGCAACAATAAACCATCTCGTAGATAATATTGATCTTATCGTATTGGTAGAAACAAGCATTACTAATGAAGAGCAAAACCTATTCAACATAAATGGCTTTAGCTCACAGTACCTAAACAGAGCTGGCAGAAGAGGCGGAGGTATAGCAGCATTTGTAAGAGAAAGTCTTATTGTTAACTACATAATGCATGAAACTCATTTCTTCGAAACAGTGGAGGAGCACATTAACAAAAACAATTTTTCGTGCACATTGATTGCTATATACCGACCACCGCGACTAAATGTTCGAAGCTTTATCTCAGAGCTGGAAAATTTGTTTTCGCCAACCACCAAAGATGCCTGCGTAATATTAATCGGAGATATCAATATTAGCATAGGTAATTCCGATAAAGAACACCACAGCGAATACTTAAATATGCTTGCATCAAATGGATTTGAAAATGCAGTATCAGGGGCTACTAGAGTAGACATACGCAGAGGTACAAGCTCCAGCACTGATCATATGTTCGTCAAAGGGAAAAGCTTAAGCATAACATCAGCAATAGTGGAAACAGCCATAACAGACCACTTTTAGCTCTTAGGTGAAATTACCTTAGCTAGCAACGACAATTCCAACTAAAAAAGAGAAACGCGCAGACAAACTTTTAGTAATCGAAAAATAAGCGAATGCATTCGTACCATAAACTGAAATTGAATTTTAACGCTAGATCAGGCAAATGAAATGTGCAATGACATCCAAACTACTTTTAAAAGTATCTACGAAAAATCCCTGACCACATTTAAATGTACAAGGAAACGTAAAGCATACGAATGGATGAACGATGAGCTAAGGCTAGTCTGCAATATGAGAGATAGATTATATAAAAGATGGCGCACAAAACCCGACGACAAACAAAGAGAAATGGAGTACAAAAAATTTCGAATTCAAGCTAATAAGAAAATCTAGTACACCAGAAATATACACTATCAAAACAAATTTGCGGAACACAAACACGATACAAAGAAACCCTGTCAAACAATAAACTATATCATTGGCAAAAAGCGTAACAGCGTGGACGAAATTATTACTAAAAACTTTAAAGACCAGCATCTGAAAGATGTATGCGACACCTTGGCAATCACTTTTACAGAAGGTGTAGAATCCCTAGTACACACCTATGATATCTTGACTGGGGACGTCAAGAAAGATAAGCGTAGTAACTCCATGTATATGTCGCAAACATATGAAAATGACATTCACTCAATTATGAATGAGCTTAATGCAAATAAAGGGCCAGGAAGTGATGCAATAAGACCAAAAGACTTTAAAAATAACGCAAATATAATGGTCCCTGTGTTAACCAAACTTATAAACCTTACTCTAAGTCAATCCACTGTACCGGAAAACTTAAAAATGTCTCTGATAAAGCCAATTTTCAAAGCAGGCTATAAATCGGAACCAAAAAATTATCGGCCGATCGCAATTTTACCCGTCATAGAAAAGATAATGGAAGAAGTTGTCGTCAGAAGGCTAAGAGAGTTTATAACAAAAAATATATTGTAATACACCGTAATCAATATGGATTCCAAAAAGGGAAAAACATAAACCAGCTACTAGCAAACTTTGCTACCTCATTGAATAAGAACCTCGGTCAAAATCACCACAACCTGGTCTTGTTCATCGACTTCAGTAAGGCATTTGGTACACTGTCGCATGAAAAGTTACTCGAAAAACTTGAAAATACAGGCATACGCGGAAACTGCTTAAACTGGTTCAGAAGCTACTTAAAAAATAGGAAATTTAAAGTTAAAATAAATGAAGAAGAAAGCGATGAAACAGTCAACTTATACGGCGTTCCACAAGGCTCAAAACTGGGGCCACTGTTGTACATTATTTACGCTAATGGTATGTTACAAAGACTAAAGAATTGCGAAGTATATGCATACGCTGACGATACTGCCGTAGTTGTATCTCACAGGGACTTGAACACAGCTGTGCAAATAATGCAAAGAAAGCTTGATATTAGTTGTGTTTTCGTATTCTCCAGCAAAAAATATCCAGTAACCAAATTTCGGAGAGTAAGCCAACATTTACTCCCAATGAGTGAAATATGCAAGAAAATACGAAAACGCAAAACCAGCAAGAAGTTGCTAGTTTTATGAACAGCTGATTAATTTGTTATTTTCCGATGCAATTTTCTTAGAAAACTAGTGTTTTCCATCTTATTATATATTTAGATTGGTTTATTTTGTCAATTACAACTCTAAAAGCACCACAAACAATTATTTTCTTAATGTGATTTACAATAAGCATCATGCCATCAGCTGTTTTTCTTACTAGCAAATAGTTGCTAGTAAAAATTTATCCAGTAAAAGTCCAGTAAAACTTGCAAGTGCAGCTGTCATTTTGGCTCTCTCAATTTCCCCTCTTTTGCTAGTTTCTTGCAAGTTTTTGCGTACGAAAACGACATCCAGTAAAAAACCAGTAAAATTAGTACTGCATTTACTGGATAGTGCGTACGCGAACAGGGCTATTATCACAAGATAGTCCCATGATAACGGCTTGATAATTAACGCTACAAAAACAAAGCTTATGCATATCAGACCTCCGCACTTTCAACCCGCTGATATAAGATTAAAATATCACGATCACCGATGTTTGCATAAACACAACATAAATCACATAACAACTTGTGACTGCACTACGTTAATTGAAGTTGTAAGCACTTATCGGTATCTAGGAGTTATTGTAGACAAGAACTTAAAATGGCTTGACCATGTATTAGAATTGCAGAAAAAACTCCGAAAGATGCCATATTTTCTCCGGCATCTAAGTTACTGCAGCGACTATGGTGTCCTCAGACAGGCATATCTATCGCTTGTAGAAACCCACCTACGACACGGCATAACAGCATGGGGTACAACAACCAGGCGTAAACAACTGCAACAAAGCCAGGATTATACTTACTTAAATTCTTTTAAAAAAACTAAAAATCAGCAGTGATAAACCGACAAATAAAGAACTCAAAATACTTGATATACACTCCATCTTTAAATCTACAGTGCTTAAAAAATTTTATGATGCCACACAGTTCAGAAAACCCATAGATCATAATTATAAAACACGAAGACGGGAAGAAGGACGCTTCCAGGTACATAAATTCAGGAATGAGTACTTAAAACACTCACTTAGTGTCACAATCCCGACTCTACTAAATGAACTACCAGCAAACAACTTAAATCTACCAAAAACACCGCATAGAAAAACATTAGTTGTGTTTTCGTATTCTCCAGCAAAAAATATCCAGTAACTTGCCAGTAACCAAATTTCGGAGAGAAAGCCAATATTTACTCCCAATGAGTGAAATATGCAAGAAAGTACGAAAACGCAAAACCAGCAACAAGTTGCTAGTTTTATGAACAGCTAATTAATTTGTTATTTTCCGATGCAATTTTCTTAGAAAACTAGTGTTTTCCATCTTATTATATATTTAAATAGGTTTATTTTGTCAATTGCAACTCTAAAAGCACCATAAACAATTATTTTCTTAATGTGATTTACAATAAGCATCATGCTATCAGCTGTTTTTCTTACTAGCAAATAGTTGCTAGTAAAAATTTATCCAGTAAAAATCCAGTAAAACTTGCAAGTTCAGCTGTCATTTTTGCTCTCTTAACTTCCCCTCTTTTGCTAGTTTCTTGCAAGTTTTTGCGTACGAAAACGACATCCAGTAAAAACCAGTAAAATTAGTACTGGATTTACTGGATAGTGCGTACGCGAACAGGGCTATTAATTATCAATCATTATTTGAACTCAATGTAAAAGATGAATTTAATTGTAATATTATAATTAAACAAAAGATATTACTAACAAATGTAGCAACGAACTATTATAAACTATACCCGCAGATAAGCTCCCTAAGCTTCGCGGGGTACAATAGGGGAATTGTGTAATATTGTACTGAATATTTATTTGAATAAATAATAATAATAATAATAATAATAATAATAATAATAATAATGAAAATTAATATTAATGTTCCCTCACGCATTCTCCGCTGTAATGAATTGTTTTTCGTGGGTATAGCTAAAACTGTCTATGGGATGAATGCTCCTTTTAGGAGGACGCTAGCGCAGTTTAATGCGTATTCTTCTTCCTTAGACTTTGGTTTCTCATATTCTAAGTAAATTTTTTTAAGGTCTTTGTATTTAACTATCATATAGTCTCTAAACATCCAGTTTGTTGTTGATTAATAATAAATAAATAAATAAATAAATAAATAAATATTCCCTAACTGAACGATATAGGCCAGGCCAATAGTAAAATCGTCTGATCCTCTCAACCGTTTATGCGACTCCCCCGTGAGCAGCAGTATCAATGTTGTGTGCGTTATGCAAAACTTGATTTCGCAGAGCAATAGGTACCATGAGCTTCCAAGCAGCTTCTTGCTTTTCTGCTTCACCACTATAAAACTCAGTGCGGTGGTAAATATACTTAT
>NW_023458629.1:3347-4758 GCF_013731165.1 Rhagoletis pomonella | reverse complement strand
TTAGCGTATCATAACGCATCAAGCACAAGTCCGAGCCTGTGTCAATCAGGGCGGATACATTACTCCCGTTGAAATTTAATTCCTTAAAGATTAACCCGCATCTCTTCTTTGCTGACATCATGTTCGTGGATGATTCTGATTTAGCTGGATTACCAGCCAACCTACATTCTGATGCGCGATGTCCCTACCACACCTAAAACATTTCATATTACGCTTACGTGGACAATTTCTAGCGAAATGTGAAACGTCGCCACAATTGAAACAGCTTTTCCTGGTCGAACTCGAACTATTGGCCCGTATTCTTTCATACACTTTGATTTGTTCCTTTAAATCCCTAATACATTTGGCCTGATATAGGTTACTTTTAATTGCTCTCGAGTCAGGTATCCCCTCGATAAAATATTCGATAAGGCCAGAGTCGTCTAGACTTATCGGTTTTGCTATCTCCAACATAATGTATAAGTATTCGCATAGGTCTTCTCGCGGACGCAACCTACGGTTCCTAAGAGTGCCAAAACCGTGCCGGTGGTACCAAACTCCTTACGTAGAGCTGCTTTTGGTAGCTCCCAATTCTAAATACCGTCTTGGCTACGAATAAATAGCTTAGCTGCGCCTTTCAACAATTGCTTCGCGTATATGTACATCTGAAGCTCACTCCATTGAACGGCCATCGCATTATCCTCAAAATCTTCTAACCATTTTTCAAAACTGGGTTGACCGGATCCGCTGAACTTTGCTAGACTCTTCAACATCTCGAAGAGTAAACACCGAACGCCCCACCACCGCCGCAGGAACACTACGTTGACTAGCAAAATCATCTAAATCGTCGGCATCGCTGTCACTAACGTTCAAGCCAAAATGTGCTAATAATCTGTCCTGGAGTGTAGCCTTCCGTCCGTTTGTCGCTAACCCCAACTGCTGAAATTTCTCTTTCAACCCACCTACGGTCAGCCCTAGAATTTGGTCGCGGTCCATGTCGCACAATAATATTACAACAATATATTCAATATAAAATTTTTAATTAGTTGTCAATAATCGTAGGGTAATAGGGTAATTCTATTGACTAACATATGCAAGTGGTTGATCAATTTCGGGAAATGGCTGATTACTTGTTGATAGGGTGCCAGATTTTTTATGCGCGAAATCAGTACATTAGCCTTTTTCAAGCTAAAAAAAATAAGTACTTTTCAGTACACTGATGGTTTTAGCGACCTTTCTACTTATAATTTAGTGTTTTGCCGGCTCGAGGTCAATTTTAAAAATTCTTTTATGAAAACACAAGTTTTTTGGTGTTTATTTCCGATATATTTCGATTACGCTTCGGTAACTGTCCTCAGGGCAACTATTGACAAACATGTAAAACATTAAATATACGTAAACACAAATTCCAAAAACAATAATTAAAAACAAA
>NW_023458629.1:0-3247 GCF_013731165.1 Rhagoletis pomonella | reverse complement strand
CAATTTCGGGAAATGGCTGATTACTTGTTGATAGGGTGCCAGATTTTTTATGCGCGAAATCAGTACATTAGCCTTTTTCAAGCTAAAAAAATAAGTACTTTTCAGTACACTGATGGTTTTAGCGACCTTTCTACTTATAATTTAGTGTTTTGCCGGCTCGAGGTCAATTTTAAAAAATCTTTTATGAAAACACAAGTTTTTTTGGTGTTTATTTCCGATATATTTCGATTACGCTTCGGTAACTGTCCTCAGGGCAACTATTGACAAACATGTAAAACATTAAATATACGTAAACACAAATTCCAAAAACAATAATTAAAAACAAAATGTATACATACATTAATTTACACGTCCGCACTGTTTGACCTCAGTATATCCAGTAAAAAAAACTGTGGTGAAGTCCTTTATGGGGATAAAGTTTCCAGAGGTCAAATTTTAGGTAGCACACAATTTCTTATACGCATGGTTGCTTTTCAGCACTCATGAAAGAAACTTAAGAAATATATGAAAAAAAAGTTCATATAGCACGTTAATTTTTGAAAAAAATACCATATAATGTATGTACTCTGGTTAATAATATCAAAAAATGTATTAGAACCACCGTTTATTGTTATATTTGATACAAATTAATGTTGCTACCCCGAACGCTCTGCGCATTAACCCTGAATAATAGAGTTACTTAAAATTACATCCCTGGTCCTTGTTCTTTCTGTATCGCATCATGGTGAATTCACATTTCTCAGAAATTTGACAACAAAACAAAACAAAGTGAGTATTTTATTTGCTAATTTTTGCGATTTCTATTGTTTAATGTAAATTTATGTCTTTTAGGATATGTTGAGGCAACGAAGAAGGCGCAGTTTGAAAATGGAGTTATTAGTAATGAAGTGGCAGGCATATTTGGAAAATTATGCCGATAAGCAGGATGGAATTTGTGAAAGTAAGTGCCTGGTTGCAGCATATCTATGTATTAACAAGGTATTTAATTAAATGAAATGGCGTTTAATGGAAATGTTATAAATCGTGTGGCGTTATTTAAGATGTGCTCCAAACATTTGGCGGACTTTTTTCGCCTTCTCAACGTGCTAAGTTACAAGTTAAGATGACTACCACCACGGCCGGTAAGAAGCCCGAAGCAAAGGGCAAACAACCTTCCAGGAAGCTGCCTGCTGTCCCCGAGTCGTAGCTGTAGTTCAGCAAGAAGCAAGTCAGCAAACGTGCTACCTTGATCAAGCGTAAACTAAAGCGCTCTGCTGTGATTGCACTCAGCAATCGTGAAAACTTGGTGCATGCTGAGAAATATCAAGCAAAATATCCGCCGTGAGAATAAGTCTGCCAAAGAAACGCGGCTTTTGTAGTCTGTATCCGCGGCTGCACCAAAAGTGCGTATTGTTTTACAGTTCCGTTCTCGCCATATTAAACACGGTTTGTTTATCAAATTGAACCATTAATACGCTACGCATTGCCGAACCCTATATCACATGGGGTTATCCAAATCTTAAATCAGTTAGTGAATTGATCTATAAACGTGGAATTGTCACGCACAACCATCAACGTGTCCTAATCTCTGGTAACTTTGTGATCGAACGCAAATTGCGTAAAGAGCATGATATTCATTGCGTTGATTATTTGGCGCACGAAATATTCACTGTTGGATCCCACTACAAGAAAGCCTCCAACTTCCAGTGGCCATTCAAGCTCAACACCAACCGGTGGCTGACGCAAGAAGAAGAATCACTACGTTGGAAGATGGTTTAAAGAAATTTTTTGCAGTACAAGTGGAGTATTTTTATTTCAAAAATATATAATAAATAAAAATAGAACATGTTTTTTTTTTTTAACTTTCTGAAGGTATAAACCGCAAATACACCAAATGGAAAGCAGCTTATATTCGAAATTCCATTGCCGTTTCTAAAGGCCATTTCAAAAGGCTCCAATCCACAAATTTAATTATATGCGCGCAGGGTTGCATTTACCGTCTATGAAAATATTTCATGACGCGTTCCAAAACTAGCTCCGAGTAACTAAAAGTTGGTTAAGCTTAAGTAAAATAGTTTTTTATTAAATATTAATGTATGAAATGAAGTAAATAAAAATTTACGAATACATTTCTTGAATATTTTGTCATAGAGCCATTATTAAATACAGACATAACTTTGTCGGGCGTTGGTCCTGACGTATATAGAATTAATGCGCTAGAGAGAGATAAAATACAAGCTCAAAGCGCTAATTTAAGTATACTTGTATGTATATACCTGTTACTCGTCTGGCATATACTCGAACTACGAAAATAATGACAATTATAATTTATTTAGATGCATTTTTTAACTAAATGTTATATCGTCGCCTGGATAAAAGATTGTTACAAGTTACTTTCGGTCACTCACGATTGAAGTTTGGAATGCAATTTCTCAGAAACAGATTTTCTCCAAAGTGTCGGAGAATGCTATGTACTAGTTCACAAGATTCTTAAATTATCTAATTTTTTTAGTTTAGTGTCAACCATTTATGAGTTTAATAAAATTTTGTCGTATACGACATTTGTCAAAAAATTTGCAAACAGTTTTAATTATATACGCCAAAATGTGATAACAATTTTTTATAAATTAACGATACTTTTTACAACCGATTTACATGATTCAAGTACTTGAAAGCAATTCATGCTCATTCTCTTTTGTGTTTTCTATTTGCTTTTACACGTTCCAATTCTGTTGAATTCAAGTGTTTGGTGCTTTAAATGGGAAGCAACGAAAATGCCAAAAGCAAAGCAAGAAAATTGAAACGACTTGACGGTACAGACGCATGTGTACTCGTCCCTTTTCTTCTCACCCCCTCTCTTCCACATGCGAGCAGAATTGAATTCAATACTTGAACTGGGTAAAAGCAGTCTTACTAATCAGCCTAATCGTGAGTTTCGGCCGAACAAAATTTCGCCAACAATTTTTCATCCACCTGTAGTGAATACACGCAAACGAAAAGTAAAAAAGTGACCCGGTTCTAGAAAATGAAACTCATGATAAGGCTGCATATGTCTGAAACTAAAGAAGAACAGATAACTATATTTGAAAAATCTTGATTAGTTAAGTACGACAGCAATACTAACGCAATTTGTACCAAATAGCCCAAAGCATTTTAGTCAATTACTCGGAAACTAAAGAAGATATCCAAAAACCAGTTAACAAAAAATCGAAATATCTTATTTTAAAATATATAACTGCATCTATAACTACAAATTGTCAAAATGACG
>NW_023458628.1:231835-234068 GCF_013731165.1 Rhagoletis pomonella | reverse complement strand
AAAGAGTTAAAGTTATGCACCATCAATTCAGCCGCCGTTGGAAGGAAGATTATCTCAAGGACCTTCAGAAACGTTATAGGTGGAAAGACACTAAAGTTTCACCGAAAGCTGGAGAATGCGTCTTCATTGTAGATGATACGTTGCCGCCCACTGAGTGGAGTCTTGGACGTATAGAAAGGATCCATCCCGGTCCAGATGGACATATCCGTGTAGTTGACGTACGCACCAAAACCGGCATCCTCACTCGGTCGATTGTAAAGCTATGCCCTTTGCCATACGCAAATGTCCCTCTATCTCCCACTGCAGATAACTAAATAACTTTTCACCGACTGCACTATGCCCGCACTGTTTACCTACATTTTGTTTATCACAGTTACTTGACAGGCACTATACTTATATGCTTATCCCTCTGTCTTATTAAAAAGTGTTTAACACCCCACTATTTACCTACTCGAAAAACCCCTATTTGCAGATGGAGATTGATATCACTCAGCCCGCACCACGCACATCGTTGACGGCAAGGGCGCTCCCGCCCATAAGTGAATCTGTACGCGCCACAGAGACCGCCGCGGAATAACTTCCCCCGGACGACACGCCCGTAACAAACTTCCAGCAGTGCCGTCTATGTACGCGCCACCACGCTCTCCGAGTATGCAGCGTTTTCCGGGCCCTACAGCCCCATCAGAGGTTTACCGTCGCGCGCGCGCACCGATATTGCACGAATTGCCTCGCGCTGTCACACCGGACCGTGGACTGTTCCTCCAATGGGAACTGCCGAACGTGTGGACAGTTCCACCATACGCTTCTGCACCGCAGCGAGGCAAACGCAGCTAACCGCCGAACCATGCACTCAGCACACCCTCCAAAGGGAGCCCCTCGTACAAGGAACACATTGATGAAAAGTAAGGGCCCTCGTTCTCGCCGCTCGGCACAGCAGAACACACGCATCGTACAACGCAGGCAAGACATTGTGCAGCGCAGACAACGCCCCGTGCAACGCAATCATCGCAGCGCCTATCATGGCAAGGCCACTAAACTACTGGTGCACGAAGCCATGCGCACGCTCAAAGAGTTAAAGGATGTACAGCCGCTTAGCGCGTCTAGGCGGGGCAGGATGGCTAAGCGAGTATAGCCCAACGAGTCGCATCGCATTTTACATGGATTTATACTTATTTATAATCATATATTTTGAATTCACTATCATTGTATAGCTGCATTTCTCATGTTTAAAGTAATTGAATTGAATTGTAATCGAATTGAATTGTAATCATTGTATTGCTGCATTTCTCATGTTTAAAGTAATTGAATTGAATTGTAATCGAACACCCTTAATTTTAGAATTAATTAGAATTGTACAGAAACCGACCTATGAAAGGCAGCTGGCAATGCCAATGTCGATAAGGCAGACTGCGAATGACAGTGTAGGAAGGCAAAAGTAATAACATTTTGGTTTGTCAATTTTAAGAACAGATTTTTGCAAAACTCCAGATAGTTCGCACACATTTTTTATTAACTCTCGCTTTTTCGAAAAGTATTATCGGTGTTGTTACCGCAAACCTCGATTTTTGTATGGAATTAATCGGTGAATAAACTTCGCACGTACTGAATACCGAAAAGTCTAGTTTTCATTTGCCCGGTCGAAAGGAGTAGTTTTCGCGAGTTGAGTGTGAGAAATACAGACGCAGATAAGAGGTGCCCGAAATAGTTGGACATCCACCTGGCGTTTGAACACCAACCACCACCGCCAACAGCTATACCACCGGAAATTCAACTTTCCACTCCACCCGCTGCCATCCATCGCCACAGCCACTCCACCGCCCGCCGCCACTTCATCGCCCGCCACCACCTCATCGCCGGCAATCAGCAGTCCACCGCCAGCATTTTTTTTTAACGGAGCCCTACCGAAAGCCACCATCCAGCCGCTGCCACTTCTCCTCCCGCATCCCGAAAATCCCCAAGGGATTGAACACCGAGCTTGAAACCAAACACCAGTTATAGTAATTACTTTGTGTTTTACGCTTATAAAAAGTACACAATATAAAAAAATTATAATTATTGTTAATAATAATACATAAACTGGGAACTTTCACAAACCCAGTTTGTAAGACGTTTGTTGGTATATATCTTAATGAAAATGCACACCAAATTGCTCAGATTGATGAGGAAACTCGACTTAGCCATACCGCATTAACTTGCTTTGTGTGCACAGGGAAATTCCAGCATAACTTAATTA
>NW_023458628.1:230340-231735 GCF_013731165.1 Rhagoletis pomonella | reverse complement strand
AGGGAAATTCCAGCATAACTTAATTAATCACCAAACCTACTTGATCAAATTAAGAGTTAATGATTAAAAGTTAATTTTTTAATCGCGGTTACGATTAACTGTTTAGTCAGATTAAAATTAGTCATGATTAACTGTAATCAGATTGAATTTAATCGAATTAACTAACTGATTAAAACATCAATCGATTAATGCCAACATTGATTTCACATACATATCACTATACCAAGTTTCAGTTCTCTTCCACAAATACTTCCAGAGATATGTATGTAATATGAAAATTCAAATTTGTATGGGAGGGGCCTTGAGTTATCGGACTTACTTTCAGTCTAAGACCATCCTTCCGAAATCCGTAGTAAGTGTAATAAATTTCGTTCTGATCGGAAAACCGGTTAAGGAAGTGGCCTATTTTTCAATCCAGGTCATTGAGCAAAATTTCATTTTCAAACAGGTGGCAATTCTTAAAAAAGTAGCCTATTTTCCAGTCTACGTCATAAGCTATCCGTGGGCAAACTTTCATGCAAATCAGTTCAGTCCTTTACGCGTATTAATTTAATTAAACTTTCCTAATACGTGATAACTCTTAAAATAGTAGCCTATTTTGCAACATAGGTCATAAGCTATCTCTGTGCGAAATGTCTTGCAAATCTTCCAAAAACTTAGCCTATTTTCCACTGTAGGTCATAAGCTATCTGCTTGCAAAATTTCATGCAAATCCGTTCAGACTTTTCCGCGTATTAATTTAATTAAACTTTTTTAGCAGGTGGTAACTCTTAAAAAATGTAGCCTATTTTCAGCCTAGCTCATAAGCTATCTGCGTGAAAACTTCCATGCAAATCAGTGCACTTATTTCCGCGTATTAATTAAACTAAACATTTCTAACAGGTGGCAACTCTTAAAAAAAGTAGCCTACTTTCTACCCTAGGTCATAAGATATCTGTGTACAAAATTTCATGCAAATCCGTTTCGTCGTTTCCGCGTATTAACTTAATTAAACTTTTTTAACAGGTGGCAACTCTTCCAAAAAATTAGCCTATTTTCCGCTGTAGGTCATAAGCTATCTGCTTGCAAAATTTCATGCACATCCATTTAGTCGTTTCCGCGTATTAATTTAATGAAACTTTTTAACAGGTGGCAACTCTTAAGAAAAGTAGCCTTTACTAGGTCATAAGCTATCTGTGTGCAAATTTTCATGCAAATCCATTCAGTCGTTCCTGCATATTAAATAAATTAAACTTTTTTACAGGTGGCAACTCTTAAAAAAATAGCCAATTAACCAATCTGACCCATAAGCTATCTTCGTACAAAATTTCATGCAAATCCGTTCAGTCGTTTCGGCGTGATGATTTCCCAAACATCCAAACATACAAACTTTCACATTTATAATATTAGTAAGAT
>NW_023458628.1:228454-230240 GCF_013731165.1 Rhagoletis pomonella | reverse complement strand
AATGAAAATGCACACCAAATTGCTTAGATTGATGAGGAAACCCGACTTAGCCATACTGGATTAACTTGTGTTGTGTGCACAGGGAAATTCCAGCATAACTTAATTAATCACCCAAACTACTTGATTAAATTAAGAGTTAATGATTAAAAGTTAATTTTTTAATCGCGGTTACGATTAACTGTTTAGTCAGATTAAAATTAATCATGATTAACTGTAATCAGATTGAATTTAATCGAATTAACTAACTGATTAAAACATCAATCGATTAATGCCAACATTGATTTCACATACATATCACTATACCAACTTTCAGTTCTCTTCCACAAATACTTCCAGAGATATGTATGTAATATGAAAATTCCAATTTGTATGGGAGGGGCCTTGAGTTATCGGACTTACTTTCAGTCTAAGACCATCCTTCCGAAATCCGTAGTAAGTGTACTAAATTTCGTTCTGATCGGAAAACCGGTTAAGGAAGTAGCCTATTTTTCAATCCAGGTCATTGAGCAAAATTTCATTTTCAAACAGGTGGCAATTCTTAAAAAAGTAGCCTATTTTCCAGTCTACGTCATAAGCTATCTGTGTGCAAACTTTCATGCAAATCAGTTCAGTCATTTACGCGTATTAATTTAATTAAACTTTCCTAATACGTGATACCTCTTAAAATAGTAGCCTATTTTGCAGCATAGGTCATAAGCTATCTCTGTGCGAAATGTCTTGCAAATCTGACAAAACATTAGCCTATTTTCCACTGTAGGTCATAAGCTATCTGCTTGCAAAATTTCATGCAAATCCGTTCAGACTTTTCCGCGTATTAATTTAATTAAACGTTTTTAGTAACTCTTAAAAAAAGTAGCCTATTTTTCAACCCAGCTCATAAGCTATCTGCGTGAAAACTTCCATGCAAATCAATTCACTCATTTCCGCGTATTAATTAAACTAAACATTTCTAACAGGTGGCAACTTTTAAAAAAAGTAGCCTTCTTTCTACCCTGGGTCATAAGATATCTGTGTACAAAATTTCATGCAAATCCGTTTAGTTGTTTCCGCGTATTAACTTAATTAAACTTTTGTAACAGGTGGCAACTCTTCCAAAAAATTAGCCTATTTTCCACTGTAGGTCATAAGCTATCTGCTTGCAAAATTTCATGCACATCCATTCAGTCCTTTCCGCGTATTAATTTAATAAAACTTTTTAACAGGTGGCAACTCTTAAGAAAAGTAGCCTTTATTAGGTCATAAGCTATCTGTGTGCAAATTTTCATGCAAATCCATTCAGTCGTTCCTGCATATTAAATAAATTAAACTTTTGAACAGGTGGCAACTCTTAAAAAAATAGCCTATTAACCAATCCGGCCCATAAGCTATCTTCGTACAAAATTTCATGCAAATTTGTTCAGTCGTTTCGGCGTGATGATTTCCCAAACATCCAAACATACAAACTTTCACATTTATAATATTAGTAAGAATAAGATCAGTTGACGCATTCTATCTTTTCTAGCATATCATACAGTGAACATGGATTTTGCAAGGACAAATCAACTTCTACAAATTTACTTGAATTAACATCCTATATCTCAAACGCATTTAGTGAAAGCAAAACTGTTGCTGGTATATATACTGACTTCAGTAAAGCATTTGACAAAGTGTGCCACTTGTTGCTCATCTATAAACTTGATCTTCTTGGTCTTCCACCTAATTTTCTACGTTGGTTCTCTTCATACCTCTATGATAGATCACAAAGGGTAATGTTTAAAAATACTATCTCTGACGTCATTGTTGTTAC
>NW_023458628.1:213340-228354 GCF_013731165.1 Rhagoletis pomonella | reverse complement strand
CAAACATCCAAACATACAAACTTTCACATTTATAATATTAGTAAGATCAGTTGACGCATTCTATCTTTTCTAGCATATCATACAGTGAACATGGATTTTGCAAGGACAAATCAACTTCTACAAATGTACTTGAATTAACATCCTATATCTCAAAAGCATTTAGTGAAAGCAAAACTGTTGCTGGTATATACACTGACTTCAGTAAAGCATTTGACAAAGTGTGCCACTTGTTGCTCATCTATAAACTTGATCTTCTTGGTCTTCCACCTAATTTTCTACGATGGATCTCTTCATACCTCTATGATAGATCACAAAGGGTAATGTTTAAAAATACTATCTCTGACGTCATTGTTGTTACATCAGGAGTCCCTCAAGGTAGCCACCTAGACCCGATTTGTTCTTGCTTTTTATAAACGATATTTCTACAGATATACAACTTTCCAAAATTTTAATGTATGCAGATGATGTAAAGCTTTATAAATCGTACGTTTCAATTAAGACTTAAACAGCATGGCTTACTGGTGTAAAGTAAATCTTATGCCCATGGGCGTCGCTACCTAGAGGTAAAGTCTTGAACTTTTGAAGTTTACCTTTCATGTAGGTATACAATACTAAGAAATTGCAGCTGAAAGCAAAATTCGTTACCCGGTAGTAAAATGTGCCTTACAATTTCACTTAGCTCTGCCGTGTAGTTACAAACTTGCACAATTGAAAGGTCGTTTAGCACACTAAGAAGGTTAAAAACTTGGCTGTGCATGGGCGAAACTCGACTTAACGGTAGTCATCTACATATATGTATATAATTGCTCAGTCATACGACTTAGTTAGCGCGATCTGTAGCAGCTACAGAATTGGGCTACATATCAAATTAACCGCCCTATTCCCACAACACTGACAAATTTCATCATATGACTATTGTCACAATTACTGCGCCTAAAACACAATATAAACATTGTTTCGCCGTTGTCACTTACTCAGTAAGTCATAACAATAAAACTGACAATTGTCATACGACAGCTTATAATAAATTTGCGGCATAGTATTAGGCGCAGTAGTCAAGGCAATAGTCAGCCGCTGAGTTTTGTCAGTGGTGTGGGGATAGGGCGGTAAAGTGCAGGCTGCAGTTGCCGTTGAACGTGTTTGTCACAAAAGTAAAAAGTGGCAGAAAAGTCGATAGTGGGCAATATAATCTATTGAAAAATATTAACCAATTTTCCGTAGAATTGAGATTCGGAAAAGGTATTAGATATTATTCATAGTTTTGAAATATATTTCACGAAAGCAAAAAATAAAAATAGTTGAGGTCACTTTCTTTTTTAAAAGCCTAGGATATCGCTGACCATTATAAAAGACCCCGAATGACTGAAAATCTCAAAGCTTTACAAATTTGGTGATGTGATTTCTCAAATGAATGAACCAAAATTAGCCAGTGTACATATTTTAAAATTTTTAGAATCAGTGTTTAATTTTTGTACTGAAAGGGTTAAGAAAGCTTAAGTTTAAAAGTGTGATACTAAAGGCCTTTCACCATAAACGTTGCCAATTTTTAGTGATTATTGAGTTTCAAATTACGACTTATAAAGCCCTTGGACAGATATTGTGAAAGGTTGGACTATACCTTAAAGATTACTGTTTTATCACGGCACACTGTACGAAGCTTTGAGTATAGTAAGGATGTTAATAACTTAAAAATTATCCTGGGTTATCAGGTATCTAGCAATACAATATTAGTTGTTGTCTTTCACGAAGCTCTTTAAATAAATCTTGAGCTAAATACTGAAATATATTCATGAATATCACGTTTTATTATATACTTAAATTTAAATCCCTAATATTAGTAAGTATTTCTCTACTGCATTCACTCGAATTTCGGGGGCTCATACCAGTTTTTATAAATTGTCGATATAATTTCTTATAAAATTTATCTTTAGGTTTATGCATCTTATGAGCGCATCAGACGTGGCAATATTTCCAACTTTCGCACGCATTTCGCTGTCAAATTGAGAAAGAGAAATTTTTTTTCGATGTGTGAACAGCCAGAAAGACCTTTCTGCCAGATTTCGGAAATCAGTTTCAGAAATAAATGTTGCATGATGTGACTGCAATTGAGAGAGCGCAAATCGATTTCGGCAATATATTTTAACTTGCTCGTGCTGCATTAGCAATCTGCAATTTTCGAAATGTATTGCATTGCCACGTCTGACAGGTTCTTTAGGCATATATCGAAAATTTGTGTTAGAGAATCAATGTGAAATAATTGCAGAAACGAGACGTCTGCTTTTTAAATAACTTTTTTAAAACAAATCGGCAAGTACATATTGTCCCCCGCATGTCAGAAACATGAATGTGTAAAAATGAAAATTTTGGGAAGTCAAGTTTGAATGTTTTTTACGAGACTTAACTCTGCTTTCATGCAATTTTTTATTTTGCATTAAGTATTTACTTCAGATATATTATTTTTTATATGGCTCACAGTGATGTTTGATACACATTTTGTGGCTATAATTGAAAAAATTAATATATTCGTATGAATTCAGGTCGCTGAATTCGAATCTGAAGTCGAAATAAAAAAACCCAAAATGGCTGATCCAATATGGTGCCTAAAATCTTAAACGAAAAAATGTTGTTAAAAGTAATAATAAGAATTGCTTATTATTATATTATTCAAGAGTTATTGCGGTAGCTGAATTAGAATCTGAATTTAAAATATCTGAAAAGTATTTTAAAAATATTTATTAAATTCAGCTAGTATCGGGTTATATTTGGTTTTTTTTTTTAGTTTTTATTTAAAACTCTTATGTAAAAATGCTGTTGAATTATCATATGACCATGTTTACTTGTATCTTACATGAAATTGGTCGAAAAAATCAATTTAAAAAAATCATCTTCAAAAAACTTTCAATATTATGTGGTACAAAATCGCATCTTAAACAAAAGGTCGGCCACGATCGGATTCAATATTTATTATTTTAGCTTAAAATACAATTATCTTGAAACAAACATTAATTTTTTAATGGTTGAGACCTGAAGAAAATTACTTATTTCGTTTTCTTTAAACTGTTTTTATTAAAACATTCACTTAAATATTTCATTAAATACAAAAATGAAAAAAGATGCGTGCATTTCGATATAGTTTGGTCGGAATGAATTTTTATTTGCTAGTGTGCGCGCCCGACTCCCGCCTGCATGCGAAATTCGAGCATGAGAAATAAAAGTGGAACGATTGAAACGTGCATTTCTTTCTTGCGCAAGAAGTCAACGCGGATTGCGCGCGATCCAGCCACGCGAGTTGGGCCCCCACACTGGCAAATAAAAATTCATTGCGACAAAACTACATCAAAATGCACTAATTTTTTTCATAGATAAGTGCAGAAATGTTTATTACAGAAGTTGTTGTTAAAAATTTTCGTCCACGAGGTGCAGAAATTGCTTAAAAGTAAAATTTTTCATAAAAATTTATTGAAAAGCAAAAATAATATCTTTGTTACGCAAATAATTGCATTGTATAGTTTAATGCTTCTTAAAAAATATTTAATCACTTTTAAATAACATGTCTTTTAAGTTAAGGTGTGCGGGTAAACTTGTTAGTTGACTTCGTATGGTGATACGGGCGTATACGTTACATACGCAACTACCCTGCAGGGAAAGCTACTAGTTGGGAACTAGAATTCTACCGGTTTGCGTTTCAGCCGAACTAGTTCACATTCTATCCTTTTTCAATGTTAGCGACTGGTATTTTTAACATTGCGATGTCCTACGAGATGTCAATTGTCAGGCTATGCATCAGCTTCTACTAGTATAAATACTAGTTGCATCATACCAGTTGATGAGATAGTCTGCCAATTCATGCCCCGTGAAAAGCATAAGTGTGCCTTTTTGCTCGCGACGCTCCAGCAGTCACAATCGCCGACAGAGCAAAGCACTCGCGTGTTAAGCCTGAGGTCCCAGGTTCAAATCCTAGCGCAGGGAAATTTTTTTTATTTTCAATTTTTATTTTTTTTTTATTTTTTATAAATTTATTTTTTTGTTTATGCTGTTTATCGTAATTTTTAAATTTAATAAACATAATATTTTTGTTTAATTTCTTTGTTTGTATAGCACAAGCATTTCTTCCTAAATGTTTTTTTGCAATGCAATTAGATTTACAAATTTGTTATTTATTAATAAATTGAATAAATTATTTTTACTTACATTTATTTAGCTTTAAAACTCTTAACCACCTCCAAGCGGCCTCGAACCTGCGATTTCAGAACGAGAACCAGTAGTCTTCACGTGACCCCACAGCCGACATTTATAAGAAAAGCAATTAATTGCGTTTTATTTTTGGCTTTGGCAATTCAAAGGCAGATGTCGCTGATCGCCTAAGTTCTTCGAAATTGTCAAACTGGTAGGCACATACTAGTTAATGAACTAGTATTTTTTCTAACTGGTTTGGCTTTTCACTGCAGGGTACGTCTTTGTCGAAAAATGTAACTCGTGTGATTTTGCTCATATGTATTAATAAAGATTAATCAATCAACTACGTTAAAATTTTGGAATTTAATTTTCGAGGGATTTTTTTATGTCAGGGCCACCCCTAAATACAATCCTGGCGACGCCCATGCTTATGCCTCTAAATATTAAGAAATGTAAAGTAATGTGCTTCTCGCGAAGAGCTGTTCATCCCTCTTCTTATACAATAGGTAACCATAACCTGGAACAGGTATACAATTTTGTGGACCTTGGTATCACAATGGATCCTAAGCTTAATTTTAATCTTCACATTAATGTGACAGTCAACAAGGCTAAAGTGTACTTGCATTTGTGAAACGATGGTCAAAAGAATTTTGTGACCCTTATATCACTAAAACCCTGTTTACAACATTAGTTAGGCCAATTCTGGAATACGGTTCGGTGGTTTGGAATTCAAGGTATCAAATTTACTCAGACAAGATAGAATCAATTCAAAAACAATTCCTACTTTTTGCTTTAAGAAATTTCCGTTGGGATTCTCAATATAACCTTCCGCCTTATACGAGCCGATTAAAACTTATTAATCTTCCTTCACTTGCCAGTCGCGGGCAAATGCTTGGTACAATTTTTATAGTTAAATTACTGACAGGCTCAATTTTCAGTCCGCTTCTTCTGGGTGAAGTTAGCCTTAATGCTCCCTCCCGGGTATCAAGACACTTTTTTCCCCTATTTCTGAAAGCTTGTAAAACTAATTTTGAATTGCACGACCCACTCCGTTGCTATGCCAGGATTTTAACTCTCATTCCAGCACGTTTGATATATCAGATCCACTTTTCAGTATTAAGAAAGCTGTACTTTCCTCTCTCAATAAATGAATTATTAACATAAAGACATAAAATCAGCTGATGAATTTAGTTCTGTAGCTGAACAGTTTTAGATCTCTACACATAACAAACTCCTGCCTATCGTGACTCGGCGCAAAAATTGAAAATACTGGTTCCATGGTTCATGCTGACTGCGCCCCTCGTGCGGATGGGCGGAAATGGAGGGTAAAAACCGTTGGGATTATTATTATTATTATTATTATTTATTTTTATTTTTTGTTCGTAGGGGAGGGAAATGCTTTATGCACTGGCCGGGGCGCTAGTTTCTATACTACCTTCCCCGAGTGTGGGACTCCCACCGAAGCGTTTTGGGCTACCCACTAAATCCCAAGCTTCCACCGCCCGCGCAAGAATCCCGCATCTGGCACCGCAATTCTGCATGTCTTCAGATGCAGGGGCGCGCCGCGGGGCTGCTCTTTTGTAGGGGCGTTTCATTCGGGTGTCCTCAGTAGATAACCGTCCTCTCGTTTGCAGCGGAGTACGAATTTCACGTATCACGCAACTGCTTCCAACTTTTCTGCACTGGAGATCATTACCCCAATTATGTTGTTCGGAGTTATGTCTCCGTATCTTTCTTCCAACATTCTGCGCGAAATCAAGAAGTGTTCGCAGGTGAAGAATGTATGGTACACGTTATCTTCGACGTTTCCACAGTAGTGACAGAACGGTGAGTCCACCCTTCCCATTCTATGAAGATATTCTCGGAAGTAACCATGACCGGTGAGGAATTGCGTCAGGTCGAAATCGACTTCCCCGTGCGGTCTGTTCAACCATATTTGAAGGTCGGCTATCAGGGAGTGTGTCCATCGACCTTTTGTTCTCGCGTTCCAGTTTTGTTGCCACTGCTGGATCAGTTGCTCGCGCGTCCTTGCCGCGGCAGCTGCTCGACCCAAAGCTGTCAAACTATCGATAGTCAGGCCACTCGATAGTTTGCGATAGTTTAGCTGCACTATCAATACTATCGCTACTATCGGAACTTTTTATAAGCTTTTATTTAACTTGGTCATCCCGCGCAAATCACGGAAATTTCCGATCGATTTAAACTGACTTCCCGACAAGTTAGAGACTTGAAATTTTCAGCATAGTTTCAATCACGATGACACTGCAATTTAAAACGTAAATGAATTCTCTGTATGGTCCAGGGGTCTTGATTCAAAGGCGGTCAAAAAATAGTAAGATTTATGGCTTACAGAGCGTAATTTGCCAAAAAACGTAAAACCACTATAAAATTGTTAAAGCTGCCGGCGAGCCACGGCGGAGTGTAGCAAAGCTATTCCTAGCCTAGATATGAACCTTGTTGTAGGCCTCATATCAAGGAGATACAATTAAAAGACTCCAGATGTCGCCCCGCCAGAATAAGTTAAATATTGCGCCTAATATTTGCCATGCTACAGCGGAAATGGACGACACGAAATTTCTTTAAATAAAATTAACTGCTGCTATATGTACATATGTATGTTTATACAAAACGTAAGCAAACAACATTTGGCTTGCCAAGTGTTCTGTTCTCTTTCATTGCAAGTTGAATTATTTTAATATCTATTGCAAAATTTTGTACATAAAATAAAATAACACTTTTTAATATACAACGCTTTTATAAATGGACTAAAAATTAAAAAATAAAATAATGTAAAAAAAATATTTTTTTAAAAACAAGCTTTTATTTAACCTGTACAATCAAAGGAATAAAATGAAGTAGTGTAACAAGAGATTTTTTGGCAAGAAATTTTTGTCAAAACTGCACTAAAATGAATACAATAAAATAAGTTAAGATCTCGTTAAAGTTACTAAAAAAAAGCCATTTAGTGAAAGGAGTTATTTAAACTAAATGTACTAATGTACTAATTTACTTCGTTTTTAAAAAAGCTTGTCGTCGAATTCAGCGTACATGCATAATTGGTTAGGTATGTATGTATATGTATGTATGCAGATATTTAAATGCCGGTTTGCTATTCGCGCAAATAGTACAAATTGTTAGTAATTTTCATTAGAGTTTGAATAACTCCTTTCACTAAATGGCTTTTAGTAACTTTAACGAGATCTTAACTTATTTTATTGTATTCAATTTAGTGCAGTTTTGACAAAAATTTCCTGCTAAAAAATCTTTTGTTACACTACTTCATTTTATTCCTTTGATTGTACAGGTTAAATAAAAGCTTGTTTTTAAGAAAATATTTTTTTTACATTATTTTTTATTATATCTGTGTTCATATGGGAAAGTAGCTTATGTCGAAAGGCTGGCTTTTGTATAAATCGGCATTCGCAGCATGCGATTGCGAATGACCTACCGGCGCTGAGCCGTTGAAAAACTTTTGGCAAATAAACGTGCAAGAAATAGTTTCGATACTAGCAAGTCAATATTCTTGTTAAGTCTCATCCAAAAATCCCTTATCGTTTAAAGAATAAAGGGAATGCCGCATTATACTAAAGCCAGGCTTTCGACATAAGCTACTTTTCCATACGAACACAGATATACTGAGCATATTTTCTTTTATTTCTATAAGAGTATATCACACATCACATCACCAAAAAAAGTTACGGTTTTCCGGCAGGATAACAAAATCTAGTATATTTTAAGAAAAAATATTAAGATTTACGAGAGTTGGACCGGTTTGAAAGTACCTATAAAAATAGAGTTTTTTATGAATAAAAATAGTTTCTTAAAAGATTTTTTGGAAAAAATCCCTTCTGATGAAAAAAAAAGTTTAAGTTTAAAAAATTTACATCAAGATATTAAAACTTCGTATCAACGGAATCATAATAATGCGATTTTTGATGCTGTTTTTTAACCTTTTTCAAAGATTTGTGTAAGAAAAACTTGATTAACCGCTCCAAAACTTTACCGATATAGACTTGTGAGGTATCAGTGGAAAGGTATTTTCCTATCCTTTTTATTTCTTTACAAAAAGACTCATTCACGTTCCAATTTATTCTTTATCAAATGCCAACACATCTTAGTTCAACATGGAATGATACTCGTTTATCTTACTGCCATACTTTGAATAAGCTTATTCGCAAAGAAATTAAAAGGGTGAGAAAACACCTTACCTCACAAGTCCAAATTGGTAAGGTTTTGGCTGAGTTATGCAAATTTTTCTGAAACCATTCTTTGAAAAAAGTTCAAAAACGGCATCAAAAATCTCATTATTACGATTCTGTAGAATTTTTTTTTTTAATATTTTTATGCAAATGTTTTAAGCTTAAACTGTTTAGTCATCTGAGGTAAAATATTAAAAAAAAACTGTTTTTATTAAAAAAAAACTGAATTTTTTGAGGCCCAGGTCACGTAAATCTTAATATTTTTCCGAAATATTTTGGCGGAAGTTTAAAATATAATAGATTTTATAATTCCAGTGGAAAAACTGTACTGTTTTTTTTTATGGGGAGTCATGCAGTCTACTGTACACTGGTGAACAGGGCTGGGATGGGGGCGTTCAGATTTGAGAGGGAAGTCAAGGGAGGATGGGGTGTAAGTGATCACAATCCTGTAAAGGTTGAGATTACTCCACTCTCCCCCCCTGACCGTAGGGATGGGTACCAGATGAGAAGGTGGCGTACAATTGGTGTTAACTGGGAGCAATATGGGAATAAGAGGGTAAAAGAGACGGTATTAACAATACCACTGGGGATATTCGAAGAAATGGTTGTAGACGAACAAATTGTTTGTCTAAATAACATTGTTTGGGGAGTTAATGACAGGGTTTTTAATAAGTGGGAAGGGGGGCAACTAAAGCGGGTCAAATGGTGGTCGGAACAGCTCAGTGAGAAACGAAGGTCCGTCCGTCGATTTAGACGACGGTTTCAGCGGGAACGACGTAGGGGGGTGAGGGTCTAGCTCAAGCTAGATTGCTGTTTTCTCGGGAAATGAGGGAGTATAAGGAGATGCTTATACGGGAGAAGGAGGAAGAGTGGAGAAGGTTTGTGGGGGAAAATAGGGACGACCCTTGGGGGCAGGTCTATAGGATCTGTCGCGTAGGTGGCTCCGTGCTAACAACGTGGAGGGAGTGTGCGGGGGTCTTGTTAGGTGCGTTCTTTCCTAGTTCGGAGGTTCAGGTTCCTCAAGCAAAAGAGGTACCTGTCCCTCCACTAGATTTTGGGGAGTTAGGGTATGCATTTGGCCTGGTTAGGTCTGGAAAGTCACCGGGTTTTGATGGTTTGAACGGAGAGATGTGCAAATGCTTGTGGAAGTTCATTGCGGAATACTTGGAGGCTATCTATGATAAATGCATGTGTGAGGGATATTTTCCACGTGAGTGGAAGGTAGCTAGGGTTGTTTCTCTTCTGAAGTCGCCCGATAAGGTCAGGATACCCTGTTAAGGAAGCTTGAGCCACTTTGCAATTTTAGTGCGTACGCAGATGATCTTCTCATCTTGGTAGTGGGGCAGTCGAGGGCTGAAACAGAGCTGAAGGGAGATCAGCTGCTAGGTGTGGTTAGTGGATGGGGTGCGGATGTGGGTGTTGATGAGACAGTGATGATGCTCCTCAAGGAGAAATTGTCGCGTGGTCGCCCGCCGGGCATCCGCTTAAACGGAACCAGTCTTAGGTACGAGACGCAAGTCAAATACTTGGGGCTGTTGATGGGCGAGCGGATGAACTTTGGTTTGCATTTTGTACGCCTTAAGCAGCGACTTCTTGGTGTTGTGGGTCAGGTACGTCGTGTTTTAAGGTCTGATTGGGGCCTAGGCCGGCGTGCTGTTCGTACCATATATCAGGGCCTGTTTGTGGCTTGTGCCACTTTTGGCTCTGCTGTTTGGTATGAATCTGTATAGTTGTCCTTATTTCAAATAAAATTCTCTTCTGGGATTTGTTTTAATTATTTCTTTAATATTCCCAATAAACCAGTTAATTCTTCAACAAGCAAAATGTTAATGAACAATTTTTAACATTCAACTTCAAAATTGAAAAAGAAAATTATCATATTTCACAACAATCTTAAATCTAAAAATTTAAAGTATTATAAAGTCAAGTACATTGGATAAAATATTAAATGATAAGAACCCTACATTACTCCCCCTTCCAGAGAATTTACGTTAAATAACTTAAATGTGACTTTCTTTTTTGTTCCAATATTGTTGTGATAATTAGTGTTAAATTCTGGTAAAGTTTCAATCATCGCTGGTTTTAACCTGTCAATCGGAATAGTTTTGATTTCATTATCAATTTCTATTTGAAAATACTTCTTATTTTTTTCAATAACCTTATATGGCCTTTCATAAGGTTGCTGTAAAGAACGGGTATTAACTAAACGTACAAAAACAAATTTGCATGTTTGTAAATCTTTCGGAACGTAAATACCAGCGTTGGTACTATGATGATTTAAATTCGAGTGGACATTTCTAAATTTTTCGCGTAAACAACCCAAAATTTCAGATGAAGTTGAGTTTTCAGAAGTTGGAACAATAAGTTCACCAGGCAACCGTAAATTTTGTCCGAAAACCATTTCAGCAGGTGTAGCTGAAATATCCTCTTTAAAAATTGAACGTAAGCCCAACAATATTAATGGTAGCTCATCATACCAATCCCTGGTTCCATTTCTAGCCATAATGGAAGATTTTAATTGCCTATGAAAACGCTCTACCATACCATTAGCTTGAGGGTGGTAAGACGACGTTGTAATCTGATGGGTTCCTAATAATTTTGTTAACTCTGAAAACAATTTGGAAGTAAATTGAGTACCTTGATCAGTTGTTATTTCTAAAGGTACACCAAAACGAGGAATATATTCACGTAAAAATTTATTCACAATTGTCACTGCAGAAATATCTCTTAAACCGTATGCTTCCGGCCAACGAGTAAACCTATCAACTATAGTTAAAATATATCGATGTCCTTTTGAAATGGGTAAAGGTCCTACAATATCTAAATGAATGTGCTCGAATCTTTTTTTTGGTATTGGAATTTTACTCACTTGAGACTTTGTATGCCGATGAACTTTAGATTTTTGGCAACTGATACATTCTCTTGACCATGCATTAATTTCTCTATTCATGTTGGGCCAAAAATACTTTTTGATGATTAATCGACGAGTAGCTTTGGTACCCGGATGCGCTATACCATGTAACTTATTAAATACTGTTTTTCGCAAACTATTTGGGACAAATGGTCTAGGATAATCTCCTGACGATTCGCAAATTAATTAAATTGAAATTTAAAAGAGGAATTTTTACTATCTTAATATTTCGAAATGTTTGTCCAGATATAAGGTTGTTTAACTCATTATCTTGTTGTTGTTCGCTTTGTAAAATTTGTAAATTAAGTTCTGAATTCTTTATCACTTCAACTTCAAAAGCTCGAGATAAAGTATCAGCCACAACATTTGCTTCACCCTTAATGTACTGTATATCATTCGTAAATTGCGCAATAAACTCAAGATGCCTGGTTTGTCTTGGACTACGTTCAGTTTTGGAATTTAGAGCAAAAATCAAGGGCTTATGGTCAGTAAAAACAGTAAATTGTCGTCCTTCTAATAAATACCGAAAATGTTTAATATTTAAATAAATTGCTAAAAGTTCCCTGTCAAAAGCACTATATTTCATTTCTGCTGAAGAGAGTTTCTTTGAAAAGAACGCAAGTGGTTCAGACTTATTATTGAAATGCTGCTGTATGACACCACCAATTGCCGTATTCGATGCATCTACCGTTAAAGATAATTTTGCATCTTTGCTAAAATGATTTAGCAAAATCTTAGATGCAAACATTTCTTTAATGCATTCAAAAGCTTTAATGGATTTGTCATCCCAACCCAAAATTTTGTCTCGTTTTTTACTTGTTTTATTAATTAAATCATATATAACCCCAGTAAACTCAGCTAATTTTGAAATATACCTATGATAATAGTTAACCATACCAATAAACTTTTGTGCCTGCTTGATTGAATTTGGCCGTTCAAAATCTCGAATAGCTTCTATTCTATTTTCAGAAGGTCGTATTCCTTCTTCAGATATACTATGTCCTAAAAAATCAATACATGTAACTCCAAAAATACATTTGCTTGGTTTGACGTTCAAACCATACTCAGACAAGCGTTCTAAAAGTACACGTATATCCTTAAAATGCTGTTCTTCACTCTCACTTGCAACTAACAGATCATCAATGTACGCAAAAACAAAATCTAATTTACCTACTACTTCATTAATAAATCTTTGAAACGTTTGTGCGGAGTTTCTCAGGCCAAAAGGCATTCGAATGAACTCATACATGCCGAAAGGGGTAGTGATCGCCGTTTTATAAATATCTTCTTCTGCCATTGGAATTTGATGATACGCTCTAACTAAATCCAATTTTGAAAATATCTTTTTATTCCTAAGATTCATATTAAAGTCGTGAATATGAGGCAAGGGATAACGGTCCGGTACAGTAACAGTATTAAGCCTTCTAAAATCACCACAAGGACGCCAGTCATTACTCTCCTTCTTTGGTACTAAATGAAGTGGAGATGCTACGGATGAATTTGATGGTCTACAAATCCCTGTCTTTACTAAAACATCGAATTCAGTTTTAGCTACTTTAAATTTGATAGGATCTAGGCGCCTTGGCTTAGAAAAAGGAAGGTTTCCTTTAGTTACCAGTCTATGAACTGTGGTATGCTTAACCGATTTTGAGTAATCTGGCTCAGAAATAAGAGAAGGAAATTCCTTCAATAATTTTGTATACTGATCTTCTACTGAAAAAATTTTCGGAAGAGGGACATTACAAAAGTACGAAATTGTGTTAACTGATAGATTGGTTAACGGATCTACTAAACACTTGTTTTTAATATCAATAAGAAGTCCATATTTACCCAAAAAATCAGCTCCTATAATCGGCTTTGCAATATCAGCAATCAAAAATGTAAAAAGGCCCTGTAGTCAAATGAACTAGTTGTAAACTACCTTACAACTAGTATGAACCGCATGCCCAACTAGTCAGCCAACTACCTTTTTTACAAGCAACCAACTGGTATTTTGTAACATGGGGATGTCCTACGAGATGACAATTGTCAGATTTCGCTCAGAAATATACCAGTATCATACTAGTTCAAAATAGACAGAAAAATACTAGTCTAATTATGGACCAAACCCACTACTTTGGGAGTAAAAAATTAAATGAATTAATGAATATGCAATTATATGCAGCCTTAGATTTGCCAATAATAAGTGTTAAATTTTTTGAGTATTAATTAAAAGAAAAAATAAATACATAGATATTTCAAACTTTCGAATATAAATTTAAATTCATTTTTCATTAAATGTTATTAAAAGGAAAAGGTTTCAGGTACAATAAATACTATATTTTTATCTTTTTTAATAATATGGAATATGCAAAAGAAAACTTTTAGTTAAAAATAAAATGAATTCTTTAGATAATTTTTGAGTGAACTAAAATAAAAATAAAAGTTTTCATTAAAATAAATTAAATGCATTAACTTTGCACATTTCAGTCTATTATTTTCAAAAAAAAAAAAATAATAATAATAACTAATGTTTAAAATTTGAGATTTGGATAAGAATAAAATAAATAAGTAATTCAAGCAGTTATTAAATATTCTTAATTTTTGTCTATGGTTTGGCTTGTTGATTGATAATAGAAATTTATCAAATAACTATATTAATAGTGTAATTAAAAAGTCAAGAATAATTGAAAATGAGCAATAATAACAAAATAATGATGTAATTAAAACTAATGAATTAATTGACATTTTTTTTTAAGTAATTAATTCTTAATCATTAAAAAGGTGGTAATATCGGTATTTGATCATTAAACGGTTATCCAAAAAAACATGCCTTAATTAGTAATCATTATGAGTATTAATCATTACTTAACCGGACTAGTATAACTGAATACGTATTCGATTTAATGGTTTACAATATACCCAAATAAAAGTTATAATATTTTGTGTACTTTATTGTATTAAACTGTCGCAGTTAAATAAAACAGGGCCTGAATAAATCGTTTTGTACTTGGTACAAGTCTGGTCATTTTCGAACTAGTTTGGTTTCAGTCAGGGAATTCTAGTTGTAAACTAGTATTTTTCCTGACTAGTTTGGGATTTCACTGCAGGGAATTAATGCTCTGTTGTGGTAATTGAAATAGCAGAGATGCAGTTTCTACTTCCTCGAATTCTTCTTCTTCTATTGGGACTTCAACCGTTTGCCGGTTTGAGCCGAAACTAAAAACTTTGCGCAGCTAGGCCAACCTGTTTTGCCTCCTTCGCATACGTACTATGTGATGGAATGAGTACTTCATAATGGTGGCATCACATTCGGCCATCAATATGTATTAAGATTTGATAAAAGCAAAATAGCACTTGAACTAATGGCATACTTTATTTTGTTAAGAAAAAAAAACACATATTGCGTTTGCATACAACTTTTTGGCATCGAGACTATATTCGAAAAGTATCTACAGTCACATTTACTCCCCTGAAAATAATCCACAATGTTCGGGCCAATACAATTTGCGAATTAAAGTCAGGAAAAGTTCAAGGTAAATTGCGATGCAAAATTCGGTTAATTATTCAGTCTGATGCACAACAATACACAACATACACACATAAATAGATGCTATATTTAAGCATTAACATTTGAGCTAACAATTGTAGGTATGTATTTATGTAGATCTTATCGATAGGCCTTGGTTCATACGTACACTAGGGTGGTAAAAAAAGGTAAATTCGAAATTTTAATGTCCTCAGTCCCA
>NW_023458628.1:206015-213240 GCF_013731165.1 Rhagoletis pomonella | reverse complement strand
TTGTCCATGCCGCGCCACAATTTTTGTACAGGTGGGTCAATGTGCCTTGAACAAAATTTATATATGTATATACAAAAAAATTATTTTATTTATTTTTTAATATTAAAAATTTCTATACTTCCAAGCGTTTATAAAAATATATTTACATATATGCACGAACGATTTTTAATATTTTTCATCCCTAAGCAAATCTTCAGTACCATAAAAGATTCAAACACATCAAAGTACAAGCAATGCAATGTTCAACCTAGTGCTACTCCACTGTACATGTGTATATGAATGTATGCATGTATGCGTGTAAAAAATGTCAATTCCAGTTGGTCTTTAACCCATTTAGCGGACATAGTTTTTTTGGTTTCAGCTGGTTGCAACTGTTAATGAAGCACAATTTTTATGGTTAATCTTTATGAAAGTTACATATATCGTCGAGAACATGGTTACATGCAGAATTTTAAATTAATTAATATTATTCTCCATACAAAATGTACGAGTATTGCTTTATTAAATGCAAACTTATGCGAAAATCTAAATATTTCGTGAATGTAGGGTTAATATTTTCGCGCACGTGCCAATCTGGTGTCGATTCCCAGAAATTGAATAATTTGTGTGTGGATGGGAGCGGCGAGGGGAAGACGAAAGCCGACCAATCGCACATTTGTATGTACATATATATGTTACATACATACATTACATATCTACATATTTACAAATGAATGTGTACATTCTATGCGTTTGGCTTTTTGCATGAATAGAAAATTTGATTGCAGAAATAATTTTAATGAAATTAATTTTACAAACACATTTGTACGATATAATATTAAGTTTATTAGTTAATATCGATATTTTGATAAGAAGTCATAACTTGTTAGACACACATACGTACATACACGGGCAATCAAAAGTGATTGCATGGTTCTTTTTTGTATAATATTTACAATGTTTTTCAAGTAAACATTTTTTTGTTATTTTTTTATAAAAATATGGTTCATGCTTTAATCGAAACCACATGAGTCAAACTTTATACAAAATTTAGAAAAATTCAACAAATTTTCGTCTAAAATTTGTGATTTTTAATCTCAGTTTTTAGAATGATAGATCGGTAGAAAAGCAAGTGCAAGTTTTAAGCGGCTAAAAAATCGCGTAGATTTTTAATGATTTTTTGTTGCGGACGGCTTGTACTTTTTACCGTATACATAAAAGCGAATTTCTTGTAGAATAAAATGCGCAAGACCGTTTGCAAACAAAATAATAAAACAAAAATTAAATACTATATTTTATAAATTACACCTGTTATATGCATAAAACCGCAAAATACGTCGGAAAAAAATTCATTAACACGTTCTGTATAAACAACATAATTAATAACATAACATAATGTCAACATAATTGTATTACATAAGTAAGTATATTTTTACAACGCTTTTATTTGTACATCAATTTTTTAGCAACAGGAAATTCTTGCGCATGCAAAATGCCGTCGGCAAATGGAAATGTAAAAATTAGCCGACTGCGCATGCATACACTAATGCAATTTAATGAATTGCTACAATTCATAGATATGTATATGTATGTACGTATATATGTGTATGTGCATAAGTAAATATATACATACATACATACATACATATGTTTCATTAAATTGTAATGAAATAGTTTTATTGAAAAAGTTCCACTTTAATGACTTTAGATAATTGCGGAAAAAAGTCGAAAAAATTGACTTAGAAAATCTCATCAACATAGCTGAAACAGAAAAATTCATACATGTTTGCAAAAATGAATTTGCAACCAGCAAATCGATTTCACGCAAATATTATATTTTCGGCAAGCAAGCAAATGTACAAAAGCCCGCTCCTTTCCCCGTTTCCCCGCTTCTTTTGTACACTTGTCGTTCTGACTACCATTTTTATTTTAGAGTTTGTTTTGATCCGACACAAGCACGCGCCTGCCTCCGCAAGCATCCCCTCTGCCTAGTGCTTATTATATTTCTGTTCCTCTTTCCTTTTTCGTTCTTATTTTTTCATTTTGCTTTGAACTATGGTAAATTTGCTCAAAGTGTGGTGGCACGGAAAAATTTTTGGTATGGTGGCAGCCGACACTTCTCTACCGACACCGTCGGTCGAGTGGTGCACTCGTCGACGTGTGGTATATTTGGCCGACTGCACCCCAAAATTTCTGGCAGAAATTAGTTCACACAGAAAATGCGCCTTCTCAGTTATAAACGTTCTCTGGATTTACGTTCTTTGGCAAATTACGCTCGGTTAGCCATAAATCTTGCTATTTTTTGACCGCCTTTGAATCAAGACCCCTGGACCATATGAGAATTCATTTACATTTTAAATTGCAGTGTCATCGTGATTGAAACTATGCTGAAAATTTCAAGTCTCTAACTTGTCGGGAAGTCAGTTTAAATCGATCGGAAATTTCCGTGATTTGCGCGGGATGACCAAGTTAAATAAAAGCTTATAAAAAGTTTCGATAGTAGCGATAGTATTGATAGTGCAGCTAAACTATCGCAAACTATCGAGTGGCCTGACTATCGATAGTTTGACAGCTTTAGGTCGAGCAGCTGCCGCGGCAAGGACGCGCGAGCAACTGATCCAGCAGTGGCAACAAAACTGGAACGCGAGAACAAAAGGTCGATGGACACACTCCCTGATAGCCGACCTTCAAATATGGTTGAACAGATGGCACGGGGAAGTCGATTTCTACCTGACGCAATTCCTCACCGGTCATGGTTACTTCCGAGAATATCTTCACAGAATGGGAAGGGTGGACTCACCGTTCTGTCACTACTGTGGAAACGTCGAAGATAACGTGTACCATACATTCTTCACCTGCGAACACTTCTTGATTTCGCGCAGAATGTTGGAAGAAAGATACGGAGACATAACTCCGAACAACATAATTGGGGTAATGATCTCCAGTGCAGAAAAGTCGGAAGCAGTTGCGAGATACGTGAAATTCGTACTCCGCTGCAAACGAGAGGACGGTTATCTACTGAGGACACCCGAATGAAACGCCCCTACAAAAGAGCAGCCCCAAGGCTCTCGCAGCGCGCCCCTGCATCTGAAGACATGCAGAATTGCGGTGCCAGATGCGGCATTCTTGCGCGGGCGGTGGGAGTTTGGGATTTAGTGGGTAGCCCAAAACGCTTCGGTGGTAGTCCCACACTCGGGGAAGGTAGTATAGAAACTAGCGCCCCCGGCCAGTGCATAAAGCATTTCCCTCTCCTACGAACAAAAAATAAAAATCAATAATAATAATAATAATAATCCCAACGGATTTTACCCACCATTCCCGCCCATCCGCACGAGGGGCGCAGTCAGCATGAACCATGGAACCAGTATTTTCAATTTTTGCGCCGATTCACGATAGGCAGGAGTTTGTTATGTGTAGAGATCTAAAACTGTTCAGCTACAGAACTAAATTCATCAGCTGATTTTATGTCTTTATTTTAATAATACATTTATTGAGAGAGGAGAGTACAGCTTTCTTAATACTGAAAAGTGGATCTGATATATCAAACGTGCTGGAATGAGAGTTAAAATCCTGGCATAGCAACGGAGTGGGTCGTGCAATTCAAAATTAGTCTTACAAGCTTTCAGAAATAGGGGAAAAAAGTGTCTTGATACCCGGGAGGAAGCATTAAGGCTAACTTCACCCAGAAGAAGCGGACTGAAAATTGAGCCTGTCAGTAATTTAACTATAAAAATTGTACCAAGCATTTGCCTGCGACTGGCAAGTGAAGGAAGAGCAAAAAGTAGGAATTGTTTTTGAATTGATTCTTCTTGTGTGAGTAAATTTGATACCTTGAATTCCAAACCACCGAACCGTATTCCAGAATTGGCCTAACTAATGTTGTAAACAGGGTTTTAGTGATATAAGGGTCACAAAATTCATTTGACCATCGTTTCACAAATGCAAGTACACTTTAGCCTTGTTGACTGTCACAAAATTAAGCTTAGGATCCATTGTGATACCAAGGTCCACAAAATTGTATACCTGTTCCAGGTTATGGTTACCTGTTGTAACGGGTGATTTTTTTGAGGTTAGGATTTTCATGCATTAGTATTTGACAGATCACGTGGGATTTCAGACATGGTGTCAAAGAGAAAGATGCTCAGTATGCTTTGAAATTTCATCATGAATAGACTTACTAACGAGCAACGCTTGCAAATCATTGAATTTTATTACCAAAATCAGTGTTTTCGAAATGTGTTTCGCGCTTTACGTCCGATTTATGGTCTACATAATCGACCAAGTGAGCAAACAATTAATGCGATTGTGACCAAGTTTCGCACTCAGTTTACTTTATTGGACATTAAACCAACCACACGAATGCGTACAGTGCGTACAGAAGAGAATATTGCGTCTGTTTCTGAGAGTGTTGCTGAAGACCGTGAAATGTCGATTCGTCGCCGTTCGCAGCAATTGGGTTTGTGTTATTCGACCACATGGAAGATTTTACGCAAAGATCTTGGTGTAAAACCGTATAAAATACAGCTCGTGCAAGAACTGAAGCCGAACGATCTGCCACAACGTCGAATTTTCAGTGAATGGGCCCTAGAAAAGTTGGCAGAAAATCCGCTTTTTTATCGACAAATTTTGTTCAGCGATGAGGCTCATTTCTGGTTGAATGGCTTCGTAAATAAGCAAAATTGCCGCATTTGGAGTGAAGAGCAACCAGAAGCCGTTCAAGAACTGCCCATGCATCCCGAAAAATGCACTGTTTGGTGTGGTTTGTACGCTGGTGGAATCATTGGACCGTATTTTTTCAAAGATGCTGTTGGACGCAACGTTACGGTGAATGGCGATCGCTATCGTTCGATGCTAACAAACTTTTTGTTGCCAAAAATGGAAGAACTGAACTTGGTTGACATGTGGTTTCAACAAGATGGCGCTACATGCCACACAGCTCGCGATTCTATGGCCATTTTGAGGGAAAACTTCGGAGAACAATTCATCTCAAGAAATGGACCGGTAAGTTGGCCACCAAGATCATGCGATTTGACGCCTTTAGACTATTTTTTGTGGGGCTACGTCAAGTCTAAAGTCTACAGAAATAAGCCAGCAACTATTCCAGCTTTGGAAGACAACATTTCCGAAGAAATTCGGGCTATTCCGGCCGAAATGCTCGAAAAAGTTGCCCAAAATTGGACTTTCCGAATGGACCACCTAAGACGCAGCCGCGGTCAACATTTAAATGAAATTATCTTCAAAAAGTAAATGGACCAATCTAACGTTTCAAATAAAGAACCGATGAGATTTTGCAAATTTTATGCGTTTTTTTTTAAAAAAAAGTTATCAAGCTCTTAAAAAATCACCCGTTATAAGAAGAGGGATGAACAGCTCTTCGCGAGAAGCACATTACTTTACATTTCTTAAGATTTAGAGGCATATGCATGGGCGTCGCCAGGATTGAATTTAGGGGGGGCCCTGACATAAAAAAATCCCTCGAAAATTATATTCCAAAATTTTAACGTAGTTGATTGATTAATCTTTATTAATACATATGAGCAAAATCACACGAGTTACATTTTTCGACAAAGACGTAGTTGCGTATGTAACGTATACGCCCGTATCACCATACGAAGTCAAATAACAAGTTTACGCGCACTCCTTAACTTAAAAGACATGTTATTTAAAAGTGATTAAATATTGGCGTTTCAGATTTTTACAAATTCCTTATGCACATATATATTTCTTTCTTCATGTATATGGGTAAAGCTTCCTCAAGTGGGCCCCGAATTTGCCAAGATTAATATTTTTCAATGATATTCAGGCAGCGCCGAGATTTGTAGTCGAACAATACACTGTGTAATTTTTGTTACGAAATTCCAAATAGTTTTTTTTAATCAACAATTGAAAATTTTTGCAGTGTTTTGGAAATTCTTATTTTTCTTTGAAAGTAAGTGTCCGACTGAAAAAATTTTTTGTGTGCAGATTTAAGAAGCATTAAACTATACAATGAAATTATTTGCGTAACAAAGATATTATTTTTGCTTTTCAATAAATTTTTTATGAAAAATTGAACTTTTAAGCAATTTCTGCACCTCGTGGACGAAAATTTTTAACAACAACTTCTGTAATAAAGATTTCTGCATTTATCTACGAAAAAAATTAGTGCATTTTGATATAGTTTTGTCGCAATGAATTTTTATTTGCCAGCGTGCGGGCCCAACTCGCGTGGCTGGATCGCGCGCAATCCGCGTTGACTTCTTGCGCAAGAAAGAAATGCACGTTTCAATCGTTCCACTTTTATTTCTCATGCTCGAATTTCGCATGCAGGCGGGAGTCGGGCGCGCACACTAGCAAATAAAAATTCATTCCGACCAAACTATATCGAAATGCACTCATCTTTTTTCATTTTTGTATTTAATGAAATATTTAAGTGAATGTTTTAATAAAAACAGTTTAAAGAAAACGTCATAAGTAATTTTCTCCAGGTTTCAACCATTAAAAAATTAATGTTTGCTTCAAGATAATTGTATTTTAAGCTAAAATAATAAATATTGAATCCGATCGTGGCCGACCTTTTGTTTAAGATGCGATTTTGTACCACATAATATTGAAAGTTTTTTGAAGATGATTTTTTTAAATTGATTTTTTCGACCAATTTCGTGTAAGATACAGGTAAACATGGTCATATGATAATTCAACAGCATTTTTACATAAGAGTTTTAAATAAAAACTAAAAAAAGAACCAAATATAACCCGATACTAGCCGAATTTAATAAATATTTTTAAAATAGTTTTTAGATATTTTAAATTCAGATTCTAATTCAGCTACCACAATAACTCTTGAATAATATAATAATAAGCAATTCTTATTATTACTTTTAACAAAATTTTTGCGTTTAAGATTTTAGGCACCATATTGGATCAGCCATTTCGGGTTTTTTATTTCGACTTCAGATTCGAATTCAGCGACCTGAATTCATATGAATATATTAATTTTTTCAATTATGGCCACAAAATGTGTATCATACATCACTTTGAGCCATATAAAAAATATTATATCTGAAGTAAATACTTAATGCAAAATAAAAAATTACATGAAAGCAGAGTTAACCCAGCCAGCAAGAAAACGTACATTTTACGAACATTATGTTTTACGAGGGATTCTCGTATCGCCAAAAAGTTAGAGAAAAGCTCGTAAACGATAAAACAAAAAAATATAATAGAAAGAGGCTTGTAATAATTTGTCAGCACAAGAAAAAATTTT
>NW_023458628.1:203371-205915 GCF_013731165.1 Rhagoletis pomonella | reverse complement strand
GGGGGGGGGGGAAGTGGAGTAATCTCAATCTTTACAGGATTGTGATAATTTACACCCCATCCTCCCTTGACTTCCCACTCAAATCTGAACGCCCCCATCCCAGCCCTGTTCACCAGTGTACAGTAGACTGCATGACTCCCCATAAAAACAAAAAACAGTACAGTTTTTCCACTGGAATTGTAAAATCGATTATATTTTAGACTTCCGCCAAAATATCTCGGAAAAATATTAAGATTTACGTGACCTGGGCCTCAAAAAATTTAGTTTTTTATTAATAAAAACAGTTTTTTTTTAATATTTTACCTCAGATGACTAAACAGTTTAAGCTTAAAACACTTGCATAAAAATATTTAAAAAAAAATTTCTTCAGAATGATAATAATGAGATTTTTGATGCCGTTTTTGAACTTTTTTCAAAGAACGGTTTCAGAAAAACTTGCATAACTCAGCCAAAACCTTACCAATTTAGACTTGTGAGGTAAGGTGTTTTCTCACCCTTTTAATTTCTTTGCGAATAAGCTTGTTCAAAGTATGGCAGTAAGATAAACCAGTGTCATTCTATGTTGAACTAAGATGTGTTGGCATTTGATAAAGATTAAATTGGGACGTAAATGAGTCTTTTTGTAAAGAAATAAAAAGGGTAAGAAAATACCATTCCACTGATACCTCACAAGTCGATATCGGTAAAGTTTTGGAGCGGTTATTCAAGTTTTTCTTACACAAATCTTTGAAAAAGGTTAAAAAACAGCATCAAAAATCGCATGATTATGATTCCGTTGTTACGAAGTTTTAATATCTCTATGTAAATTTTTTAAGCTTAAACTTTTTTTTTCATCAGAGGGGATTTTTTCCAAAAAATCTTTTAAGAAACTATTTTTTTTCATTTCTATTTTTATAGGTACTTTCAAACTGGTCCAACTCACGTAAATCTTAATATTTTTTCTTATAATATACTAGATTTTGTTATCCTGCCGGAAAACCGCAACTTTTTTTGGTGATGTGAAGTGTGATATACTCTTATAGAAATAAAAGAAAATATGCTTAGTATATTTGTGTTCGTATGGAAAAGTGGCTTATGTCGAAAGCCTGGCTTTAGTATAATGCGGCATTCCCTTTATTCTTTAAACGATAAGGGATTTTTGGATGAGACTTAACAAGAATATTGACTTGCTAGTATCGAAACTATTTCTTGCACGTTTATTTGCCAAAAGTTGTTCAACGGCTCAGCGCCGGTAAGTCATTCGCAATCGTATGCTGCGAATGCCGATATACTAAAGCCAGCCTTTCGACATAAGCTACTTTCCCATATGAACACAGATATAATAAAAAATAATGTAAAAAAAATATTTTCTTAAAAACGAGCTTTTATTTAACCTGTACAATCAAAGGAATAAAATGAAGTAGTGTAACAAAAGATTTTTTAGCAAGAAAATTTTGTCAAAACTGCACTAAAATGAATACAATAAAATAAGTTAAGATCTCGTTAAAGTTACTAAAACCCATTTAGTGAAAGGAGTTATTCAAACTCTAATGAAAATTACTAACAATTTGTATTAATTCCCTTCGTTTTAAAAAAGCTTGTCGCGCGAATAGCAAACCGGCATTTAAATATCTGCATACATACATATACATACATACCTAACCAATTATGCATGTACGCTGAATTCGTCGACAAGCTTTTTTTAAAAACGAAGTAAATTAGTACATTAGTACATTTAGTTTAAATTACTCCTTTCACTAAATGGCTTTTAGTAACTTTAACGAGATCTTAACTTAATTTATTGTATTCATTTTAGTGCAGTTTTGACAAAATTTTCTTGCTAAAAAATCTTTTGTTACACTACTTCATTTTATTCCTTTGATTGTACAGGTTAAATAAAAGCTTGTTTTTAAAAAAATATTTTTTTACATTATTTTATTTTATAATTTTTAGTCCATTTATAAAAGCGTTGTATATTAAAAAGTGTTATTTTATTTTATGTACAAAATTTTGCAATAGATATTAAAATAATTCAACTTGCAATGAAAGAGAACAGAAGACTTGGCAAGCCAAATGTTGTTTGCTTACGTTTTGTATAAACATACATATGTACATATAGCAACAGTTAATTTTATTTAAAGAAATGGCGTGTCGTCCATTTCCGCTGTAGCATGGCATATATTTAGGCGCAATATTTAACTTCTTCTGGCGGGGCGACATCTGGAGTCTTTTAATTGTATCTCCTTGATATGACGCCTACAACGAGGTTCATATCTGGACTAGGAATAGCTTTGCTACACTCCGCCGTGGCGCGCCGGCAGCTTTAACAATTTTATAGTGGTTTTACCAGAGAACGTTTATAACTGAGAAGGCGCATTTTCTGTGTGAACTAATTTCTGCCAGAAATTTTGGGGTGCAGTCGGCCAAATATACCACACGTCGACGAGTGCACCACTCGACCGACGGTGTCGGTAGAGAAGTGTCGGCTGCCACCATACCAAAAATTTTTCCGTGCCACCACACTTTGAGCAAATTTACCATAGTTCAAAGCAAAATGAAAAAATA
>NW_023458628.1:198494-203271 GCF_013731165.1 Rhagoletis pomonella | reverse complement strand
GCTTGAAGCCAAACTTATTGCCTTTTTAGCAACATCAATTTTGCCTTGTCAATCTTCTCCAGCTTGCTGAAGAACAGTTCGCTGTTAATCATGTGATTAGTAGCACCCGAATCCAGTACAAATTTTATTTGTGATGCGTTATTTGCTTGTTCTTTAATCTGTGTACATACCATCATAGAAGCCGTATATGCATTATGCGCATACAAATAAGCTCCTTCGTTTCTTGGAGCAGCGCGAGACGAAGCTATGTTGCAGAAAAGGTGAATCACTTTCCCCCCAGTTCTTCGATCTGACGTTTTAAAAAGAAATATTTATTTATATAAATATATCAACTACAGTTGCGTTACTTTGACGACCCTTCTGTATCATTAGTATGCCCCTTCACATATAAGGGAAGCTATTAGACCAGTTGCCCGCACAAGAAAATGCATTGAAATGTCAATAAAAATAACAACTGATTTCCTGAGAAGTTATTTGGCTACGTTTCAAATGTACCTAAAATTGAGTGTACTTTCAAACTAAATAAAGGTACGATTGCACCAACTTTTCCATCACTGTAGGTAATCCAACAGCTGATTTCGTATCGCTAATTGCGCAGCTGACGTGTGTGTGAACACCAAACTCAATGCCGCAATTTAAAGCTTAATTGCCTCAGCTAATTGGCTTGTGTTAACATAGTCTTAATGAGTGACGTATATTCATCTTTTATGGCCGTATCCCACTCATGCCAATCATCACGTTGCTTTGCTTCAGTCATTGTTACAGGATCATTTTCAACAAATTGTTGTGCCGAAAGTGCTAAATGTGATGAATAATCCCATTCATCATATCGATTGGGGTTTTGTCTCTGTCTTGTATTTTGTCGCAACTGCGGTTCATTGTTATTACCGATATCATTTACCTCGTTACCACGTATTCGAAATTCGATGACATTGATGCCATCCTCATTAGCATCGTGGAAACTGTATTCGATGTCATCGATGTTATTATCAACAACATCGTCGAGCTGTTTTCCCCACCATTGTGAATTTCATTTATGTCGTCACTTTAGCCTCCTTTTCAATACCGTTGCCAAGAGCTGGTTCGATTCCAACTCTGAATCGTTTGGTCATGTATTGTTTCAGCATTGCAGCTTCATGGAAAATCACGTTTCGTCCGATGATTAACTTGTTTGAATCTAGATCCCAAAGACGATAGGCACCGTTCGAATCATACCCCATTAAAAAACACTTTGGGGGTTTATTATCAAGTTTGGATCGTTTTTCAACTGGAATGTGATTACAGCAGAAACAACCCCAAATTCGAAGATTTGATACGTTTGGCTTTGCTTTAAACCAAATTTCAGCAGGTATTTGTATTTGAACTGATCACCCACAGCAGTTGTAGGACTTCTGTTCTTAATATAATTTGCAGCCATAATTGCCTCTAACCAGAATTTCCGGTCCAAACCACTAGAGTTCAACATTGCTCTTCCTTTTTCAACGAGTGTACGGTTCAATCGTTCAGCAACCGAATTCATTTCAGGGTTGTACGGCACCGTATAATTCAATGGAATGCCTTTTTTATTGCAAACACTTTTAAATTCCTTTGGGGTATACTCACCCCCATTATCTGCCCCGAGTTTCGATATTTTGCATCCATGCAATGCTTCTGCCATTGCAACAAATTCTTTAGATTTCTCGAACACTTCGCTTTTTCGCTCTAAGCAATACACGATGCACGCACGTGAATAATCGTTAGTAAATGTGACAAAGTATTTTGAGCCATCATGTGCCGGTACTGGAATCGGACCACAAACGTCGCATGTATCAATTCAAGAATTCTTGTTGATCGTGGTTTCCGTTTGGACGCAAACGGCAAACGCATTTGCTTGATGATGACGCATGATTCACAGAACTTCTCATCTAAATTAACTTTCAACTTTTCCAATCCGATGCCCATATTTCTGTCACATAACTTTTTCATGCCAGCAACATTTAGATGCCCCATGCGAAAATGCCAAAAATTCTGCTCAGAATTGTTAGAGTTAGTTCCACTAGCTACACCAGCAAAAGCCTTTTGATCAGTTTGAAAATTCACTTCATATAGTCTACCCGAATCGTGTGCAGTAAAGATTACTTCAATATCACGCACTATTTTTGCAGAGTCATTCTCAAAGAGAACTTGATAACCATAGTTTGTCAAACAGCGTATTAAGAATAAATTTGTTTGAAGGTCTTTCACCAATACATCCCGAAGTATTTTTACCTTATTGTTACCATTGAACCAAAAAACTTAGATAACAAGAAGGGACAACTCGTTATAATTGTAGCGAAAGTGGCAACAGTAAGTGGCCTTCTCTTTTGCCCTAGTGCGTTTTTTGATTGGATGAAAAGAGAAGGCACGCCCCTGTTTCGCACTTTCGCCACAATTATAACGAGTTGTCCCTTCTTGTTATCTACCTTCTTTGATTGGAACATCACCACCTTGGCTTGAAGCCAAACTTATTGCCTTTTTAGCAACATCAATTTTGCCTTGTCAATCTTCTCCAGCTTGCTGAAGAACAGTTCGCTGTTAATCATGTGATTAGTAGCACCCGAATCCAGTACAAATTTTATTTGTCATGCGTTATTTGCTTGTTCTTTAATCTGTGTACATACCATCATATGCGCATACAAATAAGCTCCTTCGTTTCCACTGCATGTGCGTGCCAACATTGATGTAGCATATTTTGTGTCCGCATTGTGAGCGCTGCTTTTATCAGACTTCTCTCTTTTCTTCGAATCACTGTTAATTTGTCCACGTTGTCGATTTATTTGCCTCTTCTTGCCACACTGAGATTTTATGTGACCTACCTGTCCACAACCATAACAGGTAACAGATGTATGCATAGCACTAGACGATGATTTTTCACTCGACGCATTCGGTGTGCGTTTTTGATATTCGTCCAGTAACCTACTTTTCACAAAATCCAATGTAATTTTGTCTGCATTCATAGTTTCAATTGCTGTAACCAATGTGTTGTATGTTCTCGGTAGCGTAATGAGCAAGTGGCACACAACATCCAACTCTTCCATTTTAGCACCCATGGACTTTAGTTCACGAATCTTACAGTCAAATCTCAAAATGTGTTCTTTCATATCATCCACGTCGTTGCATTTCATCGTGAGTAAATGCCGACGTACCAATAGTTGACCAGCAATGCTTTTTCGTTCAAAAATGTTTGCTACTTTATCAAACATCTTATTTGCAGATTTCTTTTCTTTGATGTTTTCCAACTGACAATCGTGTATGCTTCGAACGATAAAATTTTTGCATTGTTTCTCTTCCTTCATGATCGTTGCCGCTCCGCGTCGACGGTTACACCAACCAAGTGATCATGCAAACTCTTTTTGATGTACGATGCCAAATCTTTTTCTTCCAACGCAATTTCAACCCGAAATCGCCAATTGTTAAAGTTGGCTCCATCGAACAACGGAATCCCTGTTTTCTGTTGAATCGCAGTTTCACTCATTTTTTTCTTCGAGAAAAATCCACGCAATTTGCTTTAAACAATTATCCAATTTAATTGATTTTCAATAACGTTACTGGGCCGCCATAACCTAATGGCGATTCGATAACAGACCCAGACACAGCCGAGAACCAAAATGTATAAAGCCAAAAATATGTTTGCTTATAAATAGAAGTTTTATTTAATTTGTTCCTTTTAATAGTGTTGATAGTGATACGAAATATCGATAAAGATAAGAATACAAGTGCCGATAGATACGGATGTGTGTGTTTACTTAAACTAGGCGTAAGGCCTTGTTTACAGTATAATTGTTCAAATTACATCTACTAATAATTTTATTCTCCCATTCGGATTTTTTTACTTTTACTTGAGAAATATCATCGTCGCCGGTAATGCGGAACCTTGTATTATATCATTCTTGTTACCATATCGTGTTTAGTGTTGGACAATTTTTGCTCTTAAATTAAGAAAACTATGTCAAACAAAAATAAAACTACTCAAAAACGCGAATATGTGGTACATTTCAGACCTTGAGTGGTAGATGCTCAAAAAAGTGGCAGATCTACCACAATGTGGTAGAAGACCGATCACTGACTTGGAGCGGCTCCTGCACACCTGCCCCTTACTTTGCATATCTCTACGTGCTTCGTGTTCCAGTCTTCGCCACAGTTAAAACAAATGCTTTTGATAGCGTTGACAGTGGGCTCTCCCGTCATATTAACCCTAGCAACCATCTGTCTGGCCTCCAAGATATTCTTATTAACAGGCGCACGCCAGAAGTCGGAGGAGAAGCTCGGCCAAACACTAACATATGTGTAAGCGCCAATCTATTATTATTATTATTAATATCTTATCTTAAAAATGTTAAAATTTCACATTAAGTTCGATAACCACTTGCCAAAATCTTTCTTTTTAGATTGATGAAATTTTAGTGAACATATTTTAAAACTCTTTTAGTGTCCTTATGTCATCTAATTATTTCACAATATGTATATGTAGCTAGCCAGGACTATTACGATGATACTATTGTGTCTGATATAATTCAGACACTGAATTTACATATTTCGATGTGTTTTTAATACATATTGTGTTTGCCCATTTAACTGCACGTCTTTCAAGTAACTTGAAAGTGGAAATATCTTTGGCAGCCGGGGGCCTCATGACTTTCAGAGAAGTCAATATTTTCCATATCAAGTACATTTTGTCAATATCGTGGTGTCTTTGGGTAAAAATAATTATAATCTTACTAATATTATAAATGTGAAAGTTTGTATGTTTGGATGTTTG
>NW_023458628.1:162611-198394 GCF_013731165.1 Rhagoletis pomonella | reverse complement strand
GATGGACGGTATGTTTTTGACGATGCTCTCTCTTCAAGCCGGCATGTTGAAAGTCTGAGGGTGTTTGCACGAGAGGTGTTTGGAAGAAGAAGGTGTGGTTAATTTCATGGGTGGGGGCGACCAGTCCAGAGTGGGTTGGAAACTCAACTGGGAGTAGTTACGGCTACGAGGTCTGACCGGAGACTTAATTCTGGTACCACGGGGAACAGGAGCCGTGCAGAGTCTACTCTGGCCTGTTCTTGGGTACGGCCGCTCGGGAAGTATCGTGGTGGCTGTGGTTTAAACCCAAAATGCGTCCTTCTGGCTCGATGTGGAGTTGCATTGCAACCGGGTGCCGGACCCATAGCACGGCAGAGGTTTAGATAGGCCTCGTACCTTACCAAGGTGGTAAGTGTGTCCATTCCGCACTTCCAATTGGTACCGAGATGCTTGCATTTCGGGGCGCTGATCTTTGCATTGATTTGATCCGCTGTGCTTTTGAGCGCCGTGGTGTAGGACCGGATTCGGCAGGTACCCACGGAAATATTAGCACACGTTGTACAGTAATCAATATTAAAAAAAAATTTACAAAGAATATAATCGGCCTTTTATGGCTGTCGAGGTCTATGTAATTTTTTCATCAAAAAAAAACCCGCGACAACGTCGCAAACCATAATAGGCCCGAATATTATTTTTAGAAACTCAAAAAGACTTAGTTTTAAACTTGTTTAGTTATTTATTAAACAGTAAATTGCATATTTAAAAATCACAATAGCCATCGGTTTTGACAAGATTTAGGGCTTTTTCCAAACTAAACTATAACTAAAAATTTACATATTTTCACGCAAAAATTTAGAAACTATATTATTTTATTCTCAAAACACTTAAATGTATAATAAATTTATTAGCCACAAAATTGTCACCGCTTGGAAAATGGCTCAAAACTAAGAGTGGTAATTTTTCGATAGTATCGATAGTGTTAAAAACTATCGATAGTAGACCGAAACCCAAAGCCATCGATACTTTGACAGCTCTAATGACAGCAGTCCAGACGGTGCTCCTGTACGGGCAGAAATATGGGCTGACGCATTGAAAGTTAAAAAATACCGGATTCAAATGTCTTCGGTCCAGCGCAGAGGGACACTACGCATTGCTTCTGCATACCGTACAGTGTCCGCGGACGCGGCTCTAGTTATTTCTGGCGTCATGCCAATTGAGCTACTTGCTTACGAGCGAAAAGATATTTACAATCTCAGTGCCGAGATAGGTCGAGCTAGAGCTGTCAAACCATCGATGGCACTATCGATATTATCGATGGTTTTGGGTTTCGGTCTACTATCGATAGTTTTTAATACTATCGATACTATCGAAAAACTACCACTCTTGGTTTTGAGCCATTTTCCAAGCGGTGAAAATTTTGTGGATAATAAATTTATTATACGGGCAAGTATTTTGAGAATAAAATAATATAGTTTCAAAATTTTTTCGGGAAAATATGTAAATTCTTAGTTATAGTTTAGTTTGGAAAAAGCCCTAAATCTTGTCAACACCGAATGGCTATTGTGATTTTTAAATATGCAATTTACTGTTTAATAGTTTTAACTATTGAACTGATCCCTTCATAAAACAAATCCAACCTTAAATTTGTCAAATATTTTTCGTGTTTGAAACATTGATTATTTTATGTTATATAACAAAAATGGATTTCTTATGATATGTATACATAAATAATTAAACAAGTTTAAAACTAAGTCTTGGTGAGTTTTTGAAAATAATATTCGGGCCTATTATGGTTTTCGACGTTGTCGCGGAGTTTTTTTGATGAAAAAATTACATAGACCTCGACAACCATAAAAGACCAATTATGTTCTTTGTAATTTTTTTTTTTTGAATATTGATTACTGTACACTAGACTGAATGACTCCCCATAATGACCAAAATATCTCGGAAAAATATTAGGATTTACATGACCTGGGCTTCAAAAAATTGAGTTTTTTATTAATAAAAACAGTTTTTTTTTTAATATTTTACCTCAGATGACTAAACAGTTCAAGCTTAAAACATTTGCATAAAAATATTAAAAAAAAAAATCTTTGTACGGAATCGTAATAATGAGATATTTGATGCCGTTTTTGAACTTTTTTCAAAGAATGGTTTCAGAAAAACTTGCATAACTCAGCCAAAACCTTACCAATTTAGACTTGTGAGGTAAGGTATTTTCTCACCCTTTTTCAAAGTATGACAGTAAGATAAACGAGTGTCATTCCATGTTGAATTAAGATGTGTTGGTATTTGATAAAGAATAAATTGGGACGTGAATGAGTCTTTTTGCAAAGAAATAAAAACGGTAAGAAAATACCTTTCCACTGATACCTCACAAGTCTATATCGGTAAAGTTTTGGAGCGGTTATTCAAGTTTTTCTTACACAAATCTTTGAAAAAGGTTAAAAAACAGCATCAAAAATCTCATTATTATGATTCCGTTGATACGAAGTTTTAATATCTTTATGCAGATTTTTTAAGCTTAAACTTTTTTTTCATCAGAGGGGATTTTTCCCAAAAAATCTTTTAAGAAACTATTTTTATTCATAAAAAACTCGATTTTTATAGGTATTTTCAAACCGGTCCAACTCACGTAAATCTTAATATTTTTCTTAAAATATACTAGATTTTGTTATCCTGCCGGAAAACCCGCAACTTTTTTTTGGTGATGTGAAGTCTACTATACTCTTATAGAAATAAAAGAAAATATGCTTAGTATATAATAAAAAAGTTTCGATAGTAGCTATAGTATCGATAGTGCAGCTAAACTATCGCAAACTATCGAGTGGCCTGACTATCGATAGTTTGACAGCTCTAATAAAAAGCACATTTAATATTAACTATTTATTTAAAAGTGACTAAGTTCCACCATAAGTGTAAATCAGAATTGCTTAAGACCATTCCAGGCTATATTGTGTTCTGCTACTGTACATAGATTGTGACATATGGTTCGATATATATCAATCCTCCCTAAGGAAAATTTTGCTTCACAACTAAATCCTATGGCATTTTTCAAACCTGCTTAAGTCCAACCAAAATACTTTTCTATTTTGAATATAGCTTAACTTTCCACACGTTGTTCTAAAAAACGATCGTAGCCCTCAAGCGATCAAGAATACTTTTTAAAAACGACGTATCTGCATACCGCAGTGTAGATACCTTTTTTTTTGATCAGTATGCAAGCTACAATTCCGGCTGAATTACTGGAAAAAGTGTAGATACTGCAAAATTTTTGCAGATACCCACGTTTTATATCAGGATTTCTCGAAAATTGCTGTAGATACTGCAAACGTGAAAATTTAAAACTTCTATAACTTTGTCATTATTTATAATTTGAAAACTATTTTTGCATGCATACATTCGTATTTTCAAGACGAATTCAACGATGTAAATAACTCATTTTCGAGAAAAATTCAGATACCCACTTTTTAAATCAGTATGGCAGAGATATACATGATTCATCAGGAAAACTGTTAAGTGTAGCGTAAAAACGTTATTTCAAACTAGGCAAAACTTTTTGTTCTAAAAGCCTTTCCATAATGGTAAAGGAACTATTCAATCTAGTTGGAATTAATTTATGTGTTGGTAAATGTAATAATTCCTGATAGGATTTCAAAGATCTGCTGGCTGACTCGATTCTATGAAAATGGCCCACTATTTTACGACATTTCTGTAACAATTCTAGAGCTGCCAAACAATAACAAAATTTTTAAACTATACTACTTTGAAATAATGTAACTTCACGACAAATACAACACCTTGTGAATTGTCTAATAGTTCCGCATTTACCTCCAAAGGCCGAAGCCGAAGATAAAAAACCGGATTGTAGCCAGCGTTGCCGTTTTGTTACAATTGTATCATTTTGATACTTTTTTTCTAAATTTCAAGATTTGATACTTTGATGCTTATTTGTTCACAAATACCCCATTTTAATAATTTTGGACTCAAGTGAAGTTGGCCCACGAACTTTCGACAAATGGAAAATTTTTCAGAGCTCTGGCTAAAATTTTAAAGAGTTCTAGAGCTCCTGACTGTAAATTGCAATAGTTCCGGGGAATTTCGAAATCGAAAAAAACGATTTGGGGGTTCTAGAGTTCTGAAAGGGTTTTGTAAATAGTTCTGCAAAAAAATCCAAAAATTTTTTTTTTTAGAAATTTTACCTAATTCTGTCCCCGTTTACCTCATTTGTTTTTCAGAGTTCTGTTGAGAGTTCTTATAACTTTATAGTTCTTATAAAGTTTTTTTGTCCGACCAATGGCAAAAAAGTTATAACGCTAGCTTAGAGTGCAAAACTGCTAAGTCCATTTTTTTCAATTGTACAGGAGACACAAAAAACGTTGCTAAGTAATTTTCTTTAAGTATTTTGCAAAATTTTGAATGCAATGTTTTGCGTTTTTCATTTACCCTTTATTAAAAAAAATAATAATAAAAAAGTCTGCTTTTTTACAAATTTTGTAGATAATTTTGTGACTTAGCAAATTTTCTACTTTTTTCTTAAAATTTTTTTGTTGGACTTAGCAAATTTTCCATAAATTTTTCCAATATGTACAATACGAAAAATCTATCTCGTAGGTACATTTTAAGAACAAATTTGTTAGAACAAATTGTTTAGGTTCTTTTAAAAATAATAATAACAAAAGGGAACAGTGATTTTGTGGCATCAAATGTTAAAGCTATTTTTGATAGACTTTTTTATGCTGATTACTATAAGTGACCATCAATTCCACGTGCAGGGATGGTATTTTCAGAGATAGTACTCGAGACTTCTTGCGTTAATTTAAGCCTAATATCACCTTTAGTTTCTTTGCTATGGCTTCTAAAATATTGCAAAAAACGCGATTTTTTGACACTTTGACCTCGTGTTTTCCAAATCTAGAGCTGATGGAGACTTTATACTTACGAAGTCGTAATAAGCATAAAAAAGTCTATCCAAAACAGCTTTAACATTTGATGCAACGAAATTGTTTCCCATTTTTGTTCCCTTGTGTAATAGATTGGCGCTTACACATATGTTAGTGTTTGGCCGAGCTTCTCCTCCGATTTGTGGCGTGCGCCTTGATGTTGTCACACAAAGGGAAGGGACTTACAGTTTTACGCTGTTTTTCTTTGCAGAAATACACTCGGAGGTTTGCCATTGCCTGTCGAGGGGCGACCGCTGTTAATGATAAACCTTCTCTTCACTGAACAGGCACAACTTCTAGAAACACTAGTTTTCTTATGTTTATGCATACAATATAAGAATTGCAAATATAGGAAAATGACAAAAAATTTTGTTAAACATTTTTTTTTATTTTAAAATAATCTATATATAATTGCCCAGTCATACGACTTAGTTAGGGCGATCTGGTGCAGCTACAGAATTGAGTTTTACATCAAATTAAAGTGCAAGCTCCATAGGTTATCCAAAAATTGCCAGATTTCAAATCGGTTAAGTACGTGCTAAAATATAAGCGTTTAAACATTTTCTTGACTCACTCTCAACGTATCTATATATAATTGCTCAGTCATACGACGGCGATCTGGTGTAGCTACAGAATTGAGTTGTATATCAAATTAAAGTGCAAGCTGCAATTGCGATTACCGTGTTTGTCACAAAAGTAAAATTGGCAGAAAAATTATTAATAGTGAGCAGTGTAATCTATAGAGAAATATTTACCAAATATCCGTGGAATTTTGATTCGGATTCGTGTTATTCATAGTTTCGAAATTTATTTCGCGAAAGCAAAAAATAAAAATAGCTTAGATCACTTTCTTTTTTAAACACCTAGGATATCACTGACATATTTAAAGGGCCCTGGATGACGGAAAAATTCAAAATTCTAAAAATTTTTTGATGCGATTTTTGAAATGAATGATCCAAATTAGCCGGTATACATATTTATGTATATTAAAATTTGTAGAATCAGTGGAAGAATTTTTGTACTGAAAGTGTTAAGAAAGCTTTAGTTTAAAAGCGTGATACCAAATGCCTTTCACCATGAAACGGCGCCAATTTTAAAAGATTATTGCGTCTCAGACTGCGGCTAATAAAGCCCTTGGTCGGATACTGTGAAAGGTTGGACTATACCTTAAAAATTACTGTTTTCTCGCGGGCCACTGTACGAAGCTATGAGTAGAGTAAGGCCCTTTAATAACTTCAAAATTATCTTGGGTTATCAGGTCTCTAGCAATACAAGATTAATTGTTGTCTTTCGCGAAGTTCTTTAAATAAATTTTGAGCTAAATACTGAGGTATATTCATGAACATCACGTTTTATTTTTTACTTAAGTTTAAATACATAGTATCTGCAAGTATTTCTGACAGGGAGTGACTTTTTTCGTTCAAGCTGAATGCAAAGCAATATCATCCAATTGGAGAGTCATCAAAAGGATTTTCCAGGATATGTTAAAGACTATTGCATTTACCTACCTACAGTTACTTTTTCACATAATGGAATTAACTAAAATATTTATGTAAACACTTGTTGCACGTCCCCTACTTTCATATAACGGCAAATTTAGAAACCACGAAAAATGGACTTAAAATGGGCCCTAATTGTATTATGTTAATGTATGCAAATACATACTTATATTTATGCTTGCAACTACTATTAACTTATCAAACGATTCCTAATCTTTGACAATACATGTTTGACTTCATTCACCACGATCTTGAAAACTGAGCAAATCGGCGTGACCAAGTCCTTGGTAATTTTAATATTGTATAATCATCCGAAAGCATTAAAACGTTTGAAATAAATCTCGTCTCACTTTTTTGTATTTTTTCACTTGGTTGCTGAAGTAATGAAGAATTGAAAATTCATAAGGGAAAATTATAGTTTTCTTATTTTTTATTTGAATATCTCAAAAATTTTTAGACTTATTGAAAAATTATAGATGAACGTGAGGTACTAAATTTAATAACCCTTAATTTGATATATCGTCCTATTTATAACAATTAACGCATTCCATAGATATTACAAGCCAAAGTTTCATTTTCAAAATTCATACACTTTGATTCAATTTCGCGGGCTAAAGATACGTTTTAAATTAATCTTTCTTGGCCAATAACAATTGGCTTAGACCTTAGACATCATAACATTACTATTACAATACGGTCAATTGCCTTTTCTTTTCCCTCATACAAAATCGACCCAGCCTAATATACATACATACATATGTACATAAATATTCAAAAATAATGTTGTTGCAAAACCCTCAATACAAATCGAATTCGATAGCGTAAAAAAAATATTCATATTTTTTTGGACTTTTAGCGATAAGTAAAAACAAGGGCAAATTTTTCTTAACATAAAAAAAAATTATTTTATTTCCAGAGTTCTGTTGAGAGTTGTGGGTAGCCCCTCGGGAGCTCTACCTAAAACTCTTGTAAAGTTTTTTGTCCTTCCAACAATGCAAATGTTATAAGCAAAAACAAGGGGCAAATTTTTACTTACAAAAAAACAATCATTTGTTTTATCAAAGTTCTGATGAGAGTTCTGAGTAGCCCCCCGAGAGTTCTAATCAAAACTTAATACAGTGTTTTTGTACGTCCAATAGTACAAATTTTATAAGCAAAAACAATGGGAATTTTTATTTAAAAACAAATTTCATTTGGTTTTTCAGAGTTCTGCTGAGAGTTCTGAGTAGCCCCCCGAGAGTTCTAACCAAAACTCTAAACAAGTTTTTTTGTCCGACTGATAGTGCAAATTATAATCAAAAACAAAGGGCAAATTTTTATTTACAAAAAAAAAAGCATTTGTTTTTCAGAGTTCTGCGTAGCCCCCCGAGAGTTCTAACCAAAACTCTAAAAAAGTTTTTTTGTCTGGCTAATTGTGTAGGATTTATGAGGAAACACAAGGGGCAAATTGTTATTTACAAAAAAAATCATTTGTTTTTCAGAGTTCCGTTGAGAGTTCTGAGTAGCCCCTCGAGAGTTCTTATTTATTTGCAACAGCTGACGAGTTGAGAGTCGGCCATCTTTTTGCTTTGTGTTGGCTTGAGCGTTGTCGAATTTTGGCTAAAGCTGAAATTGGTCAAGAACGTAAACGCAGCGGTACGTAAACCCGTGTCAGCTGACACGATCTATCTTAGCAGAACGTCATGTAAATGAAAACTCAACAACGCAGAATTTTTCTGTAGTTGTAGCCCGTAGCGCAGAAATTCGCGGAATTTAGATTTTTCCGTGTTAGCTGATTTCTTCCTGGTTGCCACTTCGTCACTTTTGCAGATGGTAAAAAAGTTATAAGTTCCTATTCAAAATACGTTTAAAATATTTGAAATTTACTATTGAATGAGGTTTTTTGTTAAAAACTAAGTAGTTTATATTAAGCTACGATCTATTATAGCACCAAAAATTTTAGTTGAAAAGGTAAGTTTATAAAAAGGCATTGATGAGTGGCAACACTGTAGTAAGCAACACTGAAGTAAACAAACAGAATGTATACAAACACGTATGTATGTACCTAAAAAGACTTGAAGTACTTGCAGCGAGATATGTTTTAAGAACTGCGATTTATTTAAAGACAAACAAAAGGTAGCAATGGACGACGAAAGATTGATAGTATTAGTACAGGCGCATAAAGAGCTTTATGACAAAAGCAGCCCTCTTTATAAATTAAAAGAGAGGAAGAAATTGGTGTGGGAACATATCGCAAAGGAACTGCATACCACTGGGATTGAAATTTATTTAATAAATAATGTAAATCACTATATACAATAAAATTTTATTAAAGGAGATATATGCCTGCAAAGGTGGGTAGCGCTCCATGACCGATATGGGAGGGAAATGCGTAAAACTACTTCCGCGTAATGGAGTGGAGCACAATACTATAAACCATGGTATTTGGAAATGCTGCAGTTTTTGAAGCCACACGTTATTCCTCGACCGTAGGTGCACGTAACAACGAATGTTTTCTGTTTATAATAACGATTTTACATTGCAGATTGCGTTGCTCTCAAAATATTTGTAAGTTACCGCTACCGTCCAATCGATTTTGACTGTGACTCCATCCTACTCATCCCCGCACACTTCTGTCGTTGTACATCCACCATCGCCATACATGTCGCCAGTCGAAGTAGCCTTATCATCGCCATTATCTCCAACACCTGAAGCTTCGCCCTCCCCATCGCCTCCAATAAATGCGGATTTAACTCGCCCCAAACTAATGGCAAAGGCCCACGCCATCTCCTCCAAACTCATTATTGCTTTGTTCCTCTAGTTCATCGCTCTTCACGTCGGTTCAGTCGTATTCACCATCTTCACCATCATTACTATCTACGTCTACAGTGTCACCAGCCCAACGCTCAAAAAGAAGAAAAAGAAGTGAAGGTGATGTCGACGTTGGTAAAGCAATGTGCGATGCAATAGAGCTTTTTAAAAAAAAGGTGCTTAGAAAATGAAGATCAAAATGCGAATCCAGCCTTGAGGTCATTTGGAAATATGATTGTTTCCATGTTGGAAAAAGTGAATGCTGCAAAACAATCGAGGGCAATGCAGAGAATAATGGAAGTGGCCATCGAAGTACAGCAGGAGCCCGCATAAAAGTTCCTAATGTTTTTTTTTTATTTACTTATTTTATTACTTATGAATTTTTTTTGGTTAAGAACTAAAAAGAACGGAACTACTTATTGATATTGTTTGTTTGTATACCCAGGAGTGGAATTTTTTTATTAAAATATACTTCCTATAAATATAAATGTTCTTATGATTATTTACTTTTTTATGTTTAATATGGCCCATTCGTATTTAGATCCATATCATCTTGGAATAACAAAGATCCTTCATTTACGAAGTAATCAACAAGTTTGTCACGTATGTGGAACGCGCTAGCAGGGCCTCTCCGTATCGCAGATCTCAGAGATTGCAAGGTACGTGTATTACTTATTTCACGACGCCAATCTCCAGCGTAGACGTCGTTGTCTGCTTCTACATGATCAACATAATTGTCCGGACAATACCATCGGTCGTAATCGTTTAACATAATGAAATTGTGTAAGGTTATGCAAGCCAGCACAATTTTTTCGCTGTTTGTAGGATTGCATTCAGTTGTGTTTCTTAGAATCCTCCATCGGGCCGTTAGTATACCGAAGCTATTTTCTATCACTCTACGTGCTCGTGATAGGTGATAACTAAATTCGCTTGGTTCTTGGCAAACTCGATCCAGGATATTGACTCATTAAATTAGTCCTCAACGGAAAGGCAGCATCTCCTATGAAAAAATGGGGAAAACGTTCAGTTGACCCAATGGACCATGGTTTAGGTGGAGGCAAGGGAAGAGTATTATCCATTAGTGCTTGTCCAAACGGGGACACTTGAAATATTCCTGAGAATACAAAAAATATGCTATGCTATGCTATGATAAAAGTCTATATTTCATTAGTTTGCTCTATAGCCTATACCTCCGTCGCTATGACTGCCGTAACTTCCGATGCTCACCGCAGTAAAAGTGTATTTAGCATCACATACTGCCATCAAAACACTGCTAAAGAACTTTTTGTAATTGTAGAACATTGAATTTGAATTGGGTGGACACTTAATAGCAATGTGTTTTCCATCAATTGCGCCAACGCAATTCGGTATATTCCACATGTTAAAAAAATCGTCAGCAATAACTTTATATTGAGATTCAGTAGGTTCGCTCATGTATATTGGCGAAAGTATTTGCCATATCACCTCACACGTTTCCAGAATTATATTTCGCACTGTCGTTATACCTAATTTGTAACTCCACGCAATACTCTTCATGGATACTCCTTGTGATAAGTATCTACAAATTAAACCTCAAATAAGTATCAATTTTTTCAGCATTCACTTCGATCATATTTACTTACAACAACACCAAAGAGAGTCTTTCCTCAGGATCAATTCGCTGCCTTGGTTTCCGCAAGGACTTGCTGACTAGTTTTAGCAATAGCTCAAAAACATTCGGCGGCATTCTTGTGTGAGAAAATAACTAATCCGGTTCCAGGATTTTGATTTGTTTGAATACCTGCAGTTGGTATCCTCCGGTGGACCAGTTTCGATTAATGGGGCGGATTTTATACTTCCTCAGTCCTTTTCTTGATTTATATTCTTCATATAGTTTATATAATTCACATAAATATAAAAACAATGTCTCGATGTTTCTATGTGCGTCCATTTTCTTACTATTGTTGCTTGTAAATGATTAGTGTACACATATGCATGTATGTATGTATATCAGCATCCGAAAACAGCTGATTTCTGCGTATTCGCTGCGGGCTCCAGTAATCGACAAAATTCTGCGTATACAGACTGCGTTTAAGTATATGTTCTGCGTTCTGGATTTATTTCAGCTTAACTATGTGGACGGCTGAAATAATAAAATATTTAGAGGTCGCTCAAGGTCCTCAAAGTTTTCTCTATATTTTATATGGGAAAAAGTATAGAATTATAATAATAATTAATAATAATACCCAATTGTTTATTTAGCCATTTTTTCATAGCAACTATATTTTATATGACCGCCAAAAACTCCAGAAAATGCGGTGATTGTTTATTAAGTCTATTAGGTAGATTTGACTACACACATTGCATTTAATGCTTATTTGCACCAATCTAAGTGATTTTGACTGCTGTGTGATGTGCTGGTGATGTAAACCGGTAACACAATTTAATGGGTTTAGCTTCCTACATAAAGGAGATATATCGCAAAAACTCGTATCTGAACAATCAGTGGTTTAGGAGATAAAGCTTATACAGCATCGATTTTGACGATTTTCTAAGTAGACTTTGTAAATTTATCGGTTTTAGCTGTCCGTATGAAGGAGTCTCACAGTAAAACCCCATCTCTGAACAATCAGTTGTATGGAGGCAAAAAATAGGTTAAAGTGACCCGATCTTGGTCCATTTTAATATAAATTTTGTGCTGATAATGAGTGAAAATAATGCGAAATTGCATGTTACTAGCTGCATAAATGGAGAAGTTATAACAAAAAATATCATATCTGAACAATCAGTTATAACGAAAATTCTCATAACTGAACCATGGGTTGTATGGGAGATATATGTTACAGGGACCCGATCTTTGTTATTTTCACTGTAAATGTTCTTTTAATAATGAGTGATAACGGTGCGAAATTTCATATTCTTAGCTGCATAAATGGAGAAATTATAACAAAAAATCTCATATCAGAACAATCAGTTGTATGGAGGCTGTAGATCATAGCGGCCCGATCTTCGCCATTTTCACTGTAAGTATTCTTTTTATGATGAGTGACAACAGTGCAAAACTTCATGTTCTTATCTGCATAAATGGAGGATTTATAACGAAAAATATTATATCTGAACAATCAGTTGTATGGAAGCTATGGGTTATAGTTACCCGATCTTTGTAATTTTCACTGTAGGTATTCTGTTGATAATGGGTGGAAGTATTGCAAAATTTCATGTTCCTAGCTGCATATATGGAGGAGTTATAACGAAAAATCTCATATCTGAACAATCAGTTGTATTGGAGCTACATATTATAGTGGTCCGATTCTTCCGGTTCCGACAAGTGCTTAATACATTATAAAAATACACTCACCTACTAAAGTTCATCCGGATATCGCGAAAACTGAGAGACTATATTGCATAAAAACAGACAGGCATGGCTAAATCGACTCAGCTCGACGTTCTGATCATTTAAGTACACTTCTTCTTCTTTTTTGGCGCTGTAACCGCCTAAGCGATTTTGGCCGAGTTCAGCAAAGCACGCCAGTCGTTTCTCCTCTGTGCCAACTGACGCCAATTGGAAATGCCAAGTGAAGCCAAGTCCTTCTCCACCTGATCTTTCCATCGCAGTGGGGGCCTCCCTCTTCCTCTGCTACCACCAGCGGGTTCCGAGTTGAATACTTTCAGAGCTGGAGCGTCGGTGTCCATTCGAACGACATGACCAAGCTAGCGGAGCCGCTGTATTTTAATTCGCTGCACTATGTCCATATCGTTGTAAAGCTCATACAGCTCATCGTTCCATCGTCTGCGGTACTCGCCGTCGCCAACGCGTAAAGGCCCGTAAATCTTCCGCAAAATTTTTCTCTCAAACACTCCAAGAGCCGCCTCATCGGATGTTGTCATTGTCCATGCTTCTGCGCCATATACCAGCACGGGCATGATGAGTGACTTATAGAGCGCGGTTTTCGTACGTCGAGAGAGGACTTTACTCCTGAATTGCCTACTCAGTCCAAAGTAGCACTTGTTGGCAAGAGTGATTCTACGTTGGATTTCAATGCTGACATTATTATCGGTGTTAATGCTGGATCCCAAGTAAACGAAATTCTCTACTTTCTCGAAATTGTAACTGTCAACAGTGACGTGGGTGCCAAGGCACGAATGTGCTGACTGTTTGTTTGATGACAGGAGATACTTCGTCTTGTGCTCGTTTACCACTAGACCCATGCGCTTTGCTTCCCTATCCAACTTGGAAAAGGCAGAACAGACTTTGCGGTTTTTGTTACCGATGATGTCGATGTCATCGGCATAAGCCAGCAATTGCACGCTCTTGTAGTAAATAAGTACACTTAGGTCTCTTTTTATGCGGATTTGAATTTATGCGGTTTTTCAAACCATTCTTTCGCAGCAGCGATTTTGCTTTTTTGAGAGTTTTTATTACGTTTTTCAGTGTGTAAAAGACAATGCTTCTGATCAATAATTTGTCTTTGTATTCTTACATAATAATAATAATAGATTGGCGCTTACACATATGTTGTGTTTGGCCGAGCTTCTCCTCCAATTTGTGGTGTGCGCCATGATGTTGTCACACAAAGGGGAAGGACCTACAGTTTTACGCCGATTCCGAGCGCCGATTGTATTTTTACGAGAACCTGTTTTTCATGGCAGAAATACACTCGGAGGTTTGCCATTGCCTGCCGAGGGGCGACCGCTATTAAGAAAAAAATTTTTCTTCTAAATTTTTTTATGTATTACATAATTCATGTATTTTTTGTGGTATTTTTATTATTTTTTTTTTTTGTTAAAATACAGATAAAATTTTATTTATTTCATTAATGTTCGGTTTTACATGGAATAATAAGTGTCTGAGTGAAGAAATAAATAGTTTTTTTTTGCTCAATAATGTCTCACTGGATTTTTTTATGCGGGTTTTTAGAATTTTTTACATGGAGTAGCGAATTTATACGGTTTTTGAAAATGCTGTTTTTGTATGAAAGTAAAGAAAATTTTTAAGCGGATTGATTTTATGCGGCTTTCTGAGGAACGCATGTACCGCATAAAAAGAGACCTAAGTGTATACGAAAAATGGGTCTATCTCTTCTTATTCTGGTATTTACAAACATCGGACCAAAGTTATAATACCATTTCATGCACATGAAACGTATAAAAGTTGGGCTTATTTTTACTTTTAACGGCTTTATTTACATTTTTTGACAGAATAACACAGAGTTGGCAAATTAACCCTACAAAACTGCCAGGTTAAAAATTTTACGTTTTAACTCTGAGTTAACCCTGCTGTGCAAGCCAATTAACCAATTCAACCTGCCCTGAGCAGGGTTAAAGAGATAACTCGACTTCATTTTGATCTCAGTAAGCAATGAAAAAATCGCTGGCAGTTAGCATTAAAATTGTGGAAAGATAATAAAAAACTAAATCTTCCATTAAATTTCGACATAAGAAATCTCCACTGTCCTTTTGTTAACGACTACCTCCCAAAAGATTATACATCGCTAGCTTTACTTTCTTTGATAATAAAAGAAATCAAAATACTTTTCCATTCAATGTTTAAATCAAACTAGTCAATATCTGTATACCGCTATGCTCTCTAAAGACTTGCTGTTAATTATTTTACAACAACTTCAGAATCTAGAAACTCAAGACATTTGAAAAGAATTATTGATTAGAAATGTTTCTAAAATTTTCAAAATACTCAAAAACTTGCTATTAAAATTAATTTCAAGTGAATGAAGTTCCGCTAATAGGATTGAAAATATGAACTGTTTTTTATTTATCAATTACTTATTAAATTTTATTGCTTGATATGGTATGCAAAAAATCTCGTTTTTCGACAGAAAATCCCATTCGCCCTTTTTAGTCATAAAATCCCGAAAAAAATGCGAAATGCCACAAATGGGCAACACTGTGTTGAAGCGACGCCAACGCAACGCCAAAGTTCTATGTGGACGGGCTATTACATTTAAAGAACTTTTCTATTTAAAGTAGCGATGGGCACAATGTGCACATACAGGCAAAATGCCCAAACGTGCAAACCACGGGCAAATGTGCAAACCGGTTGCTTGATGAGGTGGGGTAATTATGCCCGGGGTGAAAACAGAAAATTTTGCGCGAATTACATCTGCATGTGTGATCGGAATGAAAGAACAAGTATATGTGAGTACTCACGAATGCAGTGTTGCCACAAAAAAATTAGGAAAATCCTTAAAAACGAATGAAAAATCCTCAAAATCCGAACAAATTACTCAACATATCTTATTACAGATATGAGTATTGCGTACCGCATACTATTTATAGGTACTTAGTATAAAAATTAATTACATTCTCCAATTCAACTGGTACATTTCTTGCGGTTAAAACATTTTGTATGCCTTGATTTGTATATAATATTGCTGCAACTATGTACATCAGTGCTCAATCTGGTCCTCGAGTCAGTCCTACACATTTTTTAACTACTAAATTACGTTCTACTGAAGCATTAGAAAAGGGCTATATTAGTAATGCAGATATAATTTTTTTTTAAATTGGGAAACTTATATGAACCTGAAGAATCTTTTAATTCAAAAACTGATCCTATAATTTTCTTGATCTAATGAGGAATCAATATGAATATCCTTATAATCGAACAATGCGTGTTCTCTCCATTCGTTATCGAGATTTTGCAAGTTTAAAATAAGTTGAAAATATAACGAGGGAATGAAAAAAATGATCGATAACATTTTGAATATTTAGTAGCAAATGCAGATATGCTTAAGAGCGAAAAACACCACACAAGCGGCTTGACAAACCAATATATCCCTTCCTTAAAGCTATTTATGTTGTGTATGGGGGTATTTGAAGGTTTGACAAGCCGTTTAAGGAACAAAAATCAAAATTTTTTGATTTTCTGGCCGCCATGTTGACATTTGATCAAACCGCTTACGTTGTGTATGATAAAATCGGCTCATTCACAACGGAATGAGGACGCGAGAGAGAAAAATCGAAGAAAACCAAAACCTTTCACATTGTGAACCGGAAGAAAACCAAAATTCTTTGCTTGAACGAGTCATGCTTGCATGGTGTATGGCGAAATGGGAAAAGTAGGTTTGAAGAATGTTTGACAAGCAGGGTGTCCAGATTGTTTAAAAAAAAGCGCAATTTCTGAAAAAAAAATCGCCATTTTTTTTTTATAAACTTCATGAAATCGATTTAACAAATCTTTTATTTTAAAAATTAGATCTTGTTATAATATAGTTTTTAAAACCAAAAACGAATATAACACCTTCAGAGGGTAATAATAAATAACACAACACTTATATAATAGTTATGTACAAACAATTTTCTTTAAAAATACGCATATTTTCTAAAAATATTTGTTTCATCACATTTTGCAATAGGACTGCGCAATTATTAAATTTATTATAACTCATATTAATTGATTAATCGCACAATCCGCTTTTAAGAGCTCGGCGCTAAAAATTAAATAAAAACCTATAATGACCCCATAGTGTCTGAATCATTTACATTTCTGTTGTTGTCATATATTGAGCTATTCAACCTTGATGACATACTGTTTGATATTGGAAACGTTTTGCAGCAGAAACTATTAGCCTTCATATAACACTTTATTCGAACTATGTATTGAATTAAGGCTTTCCAACCTCATCCTACTTCGAATCTTAGTTTTTGTTGAATTCATTACGTAAAAAACGCGCTCAACAAAAGCATAATAAAGGAAAATAATATGAATTTACTTATATTTCCAAACATTTTATTGCCTGTTGCGTAAGAAATTATCCAAAATTATTCAAAATCGGATGGAATGGTTCTGAGAAAAGTTATTCCATGGGAAAGTTAAAAGATTTAAACTGCTTTTCTTTGCTTCAAAATCAAATAGTGAATTTGAAGGTCCCTGAAACTCACCCTCTTGCGATTCACACACTTTTCTAGAGACAAAATCAAAGTTTTTTAAAAGTATTTAATTGACTAGGTAATCGTTTCAAAAGTTTTTTGATAAAGGTGATTAAACATTTTTGAGAGTCTTCTAATATGCTTCTTAAGTCAAGTTTATCACGCAGTTTATTAGCCTCTTCTGTAAAATTATCTTGGAAAACTAAGTTTTGTATATTTTTATAATTGGAAAAAATTTATTTGAAGGGAAAAAGTCGCCAAAAATCGCCAGTGGCGATTTCCTAAATTTTTACGCGCAAATATCCAAGAAAAATTGGCGCGAAATCGCCAAGTCTGGACACTCTGTTGACAAGGCACTTGTGTGGTGTATTTCGCTCTTTATAAAACTTCGGAAAGCTTTTTGTTCAAAAATCTGCAGAGCGTTTTGACCACTATCTTGTGTAAAACATGGCTGCATTTGTTATCTGCAAGTATATCGAGAGAAAATTCCTCAAAAATTCCTCAAAATAAAAATCCTCAAAAAATACTTAAGCGTACCCGAAATTCCTCACGTTTTGAGGAATTACTCACAAAGTGGCAACACTGCACGAATGTGAGACCCCATGGCTGCCAACTTTCCTAAAAGCACCAAAACTTGGGACAAATCAAAAAATCACAATTTTTTTTAAGTAAAATTTAATATGCATCTATACTACATTAGTGATCGGTCCAAAATATAAGTATTGTTGTACTTACCAAAAACCAAAATAAATAGTAACGCACTAATAACGATTTTTAATTTTTATAGAACCAATTGAATATTCATTTTAATTCAATCAAGATACATCTTTATTTGAAACAATGCATTTGTACACATATGTATGTATATACTTATGTGTATAAAAAGATTTTCGTATCCAGAATAAAATGCACTAAATAGGCACTGAACATTGCGGGAAAAGTATTCGAATAGTATTATACAGTTTTCGAATATATTTAGGTATCTTCTGCTCAGCTAACATGAAAAAACCCGCATGTATGCATATATATTTTTAATGATTTGAAGTTCCAATATTTAACGATGCAAAGTGAAGGGTATGTACATATATACGTACATATATACTGCTGCAAATAATTATAAACTCAAAGTGATTTTAAATGCAACGCAAAAATTTTAAAAGTAATTGGTGGATTCACATAGTCTCATAAAATTATAAGTCCGAAGGAAAAAACTTAAAAAGTACACAGTATGCAATACCGTTAATACGCACCGAAAATGCAGAAGTCATAGTTGTATTTTTTTAATTCCTTTTTCTATGCTGGACAACAACAAAATCTTTAAACAAAGCTAGTTCTCGCTGCACTACGTGAATATTCAAAGACTTTGCAAGTTCTCGCTCAAACCCCAACACTGGTTATAAAACCATATAACGCCGTTCCTATTTTGTTAATTTATTTTTCTCGTTTTTGTTTAAAATTGATGGTTTTTTATAAACATATGATCTCTAAATTTATCAAATAAAATTTAACTGCTAAATTATAAAATAAACTTGTTTTCATAAGAGTTTACAGAATTTAAATGATTTAGCAGGATTCTAGCGATTTTTGTTTATTAATCTGGCGGAACGGCAGAAACATAAATGGCAACACTGGTGGTGAGTAACGACTTGCATGCGCGCAGATTAGCTGTTTTGTAATTCACCAAAATGTCTACCAAATCAGTTTCCAAACTACCAAAATTTGTTTATCATTAAAACGAGATTTCTCGAGTTTGCGGGGTTTTTAGCTACACAAATAAGCAGTAAAAATTAAAACTACAAATAATATTGTCTACAGTATTGGTTAACCATTCACACCAATCTTTAAGATTAAACAAAAGAAATTCGGGCCTTTAAATACAAGAATTAACGTACTGTATGAGAAACTTTTGTAAAATATGTAAATGCCTTTGAGAATGATTCAATTCATATCAAAAAAAATTTTTTGGGTGTGAAAAAACGAAAGCAGACATTTTATGCATTTCAATAAAAAAAACGTCCAAATTTGATGCAATTTGCATACACTCACCCTTTATTACCAATACACTTACACTGCAAATTGCCTATCACCAATTTTTCTTTCAAGACGATAGGTAGTTTCTCGTTAATTTTAACAGCTAATCGGTCATACTAGCTTTGGGAAGTGAGTTTTTGTGTGCAGAAAATTGTCTGCTTAATAAAATATAGAAAAAAATAAAGAAATTTAAACATGTACACTCAAATTAAGCGAACAAATTTTAATGTTAAATTTGGTTGCATTTTCAAAACATTTTTGCCTACCAAAAGCTTCATCAAACCAACCAGGCAACCAACGGAGAATGAAGCTACCAATTTTGGTCCCATTGGGCCAAAACGGCAAAGCTGTTCACTTTTACATTGTCAGCGTTCAGTTGGTCGGAAATTTTCAAAGGGGGGTGTTCAATTGTAAAATAAATTGAACATGTTTAGTATACAGTACATAAATAATCACTTTTTTGCCCTCGGCAATATGTTCAAACATCTTTGAACATGTGTGAATACATACGAACATACATATATGCCTGGGTCTTAAAAATACTCAAACTTAAAATTGTAATAAACATTTCTAATCCTTGAATATACAAAGGAAAGATAAAAATTGTGCACTTGCACCAAAACTAAAATACAGTCCACTGAATAAAATATAGATAGAAGAAAATATAATTTGTACACTTACATTTACATATATAAATTCATATGTATGTATCCAAACACAAACATACGATAAGAATGTCAAGTGCATTCGACGCACAAAAGTAGGTAATTAAATGTAAGGAACGTTCGCGAGAAACAATAAAATATTGAATCGGTTGATCCTTTATCAGTTGTAAAAATATAAACACACATAAAATGCAGCGCATACGGGAAACATTAAAATGTCAATGCTGAAAATACATTGCCTATCAATATTCTCAACATGCAAAGATGTAGCAGAGGGGCACAACTAAAATACCATAAGAACCAATGCACTGGTTTCTTATTTTATCTTTTGTAAACATACATGCACACACACAAACACATATGTACATATGCAATTAGTTAGGAAACATAAAGTAAGAAAATTGTATATAAAGAAATATTTAATAAATATTCAGAATCGTAAAGACTCCCAATAACACTCTTCTTCTCCGCTTCTCTTTTTTCTTTTAATTTTATTTTATATGCTTTACTTCCCGCACCAGCGGTAAGGGGTAAAGCGTTTAACAATTTTTGTTATTCTTTCTTTATTAAAGTTTTAACTTCCCCCCACCAGTGGTAAGGGTAAAACTTTTAATATTGAAAGTACTAACCGCTTATTTTATTAGACTCTACTTCCCCCCACCAGTGGTAAGGGGTAGAGAATTTTAGAATAAGAGTATTTGTAGTTCAAGCATTGCTGAGAATTACTTGTTACCCCCCACCCGAGGTAAGGAACAAGTGACTCAGCTCTGAAACGAACAGAGGGGTTGTTCTTGCGCAGATCATTTTTCGTTAGAAATTTGCTTGGAAAAAAAGGACAATCATGCGCAAAACAACCTTTTTATATGACGGTTTCACGATTGCATTCTATCATTCTTGTGACGGTTTGATACCGACTGAGCCTAGTAGCAGCGCTCGGCTCTCTTATTTACGAACACATGCGCAAGCCAGATCGTTAACACGTTATTGATCGCCAGTATGAATTAGCACATACTATTTTTTTAAATATGTATAATCAATTTAAACTTTATTGATTTATTAATAACAAAAAACTAAATTGGGCGGCATTTCATGATTTTGAATTATTTTTAATAAATAGACTACAAATATAGTTAGAAATTGTTCCTCTATAAACGAAGAGGTGAATAGAATAGCCTTTGGTAATATACCTTGTATAAAATGGGTTAATACACGCTGTTCTGCCGCCCATCCCTAATTTAAAGCAACAAAATAAAATCTTTATAAGACCTGTTTTCATTGTAAAGGTTTGCTCAAGCAGCAGCGGTATCCAGTAGAAATTGTATGCATACGACATCGCATATGGCTGTATTAATGTTTCAAACATTCAAAAATGCATTAATGGAACAGTATTAAAGCATTCTTACAAGATATGTATCCCCATATGTAAATGCTACTTTTCTGATACATTTTAATTTACGGGACATACAAAAAAGTAGCATTTACATATGCAAATGCATATCTTGTAAAAGCTCGTTTGTGCTGAAACTAGTATCGCACAACACGTCCGTTCACTAAAATTTTTGTACAAGACTGAAAATATTACAAAAATTACACTCAAATTTATCAAGAAATTTACTTAAAACAACGAAAACGTACATTCGCTTGCAATTTGCTAGAACTTGAATTTATTCGTGGAAATTCATGACTACGCATGAATTGTTTACACTAATTCACTCATATAGCAAGCATTCTTCATGAATGCATACAACCGATTTCTACTGGGTATGGTACCGCGCGGTATAACTCCGTATGGCATGTTTGCTCATGTGTGGATATGCATATAAGTTAAAGTTTTATTTAATAAACTTTATTTTTTAAAAGCTCGCGGACTTTTGTCCGCTCATGTGTTTATTTATTTGAATCCAACTTAAGATTAATTACAATATATTTCTTACTTCTACATTACACCTATGTCGACCACCAATTTGCTGACTGTTGTTGACCGTAATGTTGGTTACCAATATGCTGACTGTTGTTTACCGTAATATTGTTGCTGATCGATACATTTAGTAATTTGATGAAATGTTCGTGGAATGCTGATGCAGCGTCTGCGGTTATAACGAATTCACCGGATGTGTTATCGGTGCCACTAACCCATGGGGTTATTGTCCAATTCGAGGTATTGTAAGGTGTGGTGTTAACTCCTCCCCTCTTAAGTATGATTGTCCTCAATCATTAATAGAAGGGTAAGTCGTTGAATTTTACGTATGTTGGAGTGTCATTACTTTCTTGTGGCGGGCTACCTGTTTTGGGCTTCAATACTTCCTTCTCGATGTATTGTATCTTTATTGATCTTTTCTTTAGCCAAATGAAAAGTGCGATTGTTATCACGGATGTTATGGATATTAAGCCTCCGATGGATAGTGTTGCCTTTTTGAGAGAATTTATTTTATGTGTGTTGTTTATATGTAAGTCCTTTAGAGACTCGAGCGAAAGTATCTCGATATGGTCCTTCTCTAATGGAGTTGGCTGCAATATTGCTGGGATAGATTTAATTGGCATTACTTCTATATTACTATATACTTTATTGTTGATTCTAATGGTTGTGTTGTAAAATATTACAACATGGGTCCCGTTTATCTCCTGTGCCATTTTATCGGCTTCTATTTTACCGCTGAATTTATTGAGCAGAATTACGCCTTTATTTATTTTTTCTATTGTTGGTATGTGGTGGTCATTGGTGGTATTACACGTAGAATTTAAGCTATTTATTATTCTAGATATACATAAATCATTACTAATATCTATGAAATCTGCTTCTTTGCAAATCATTAAATCATTGTAAGTTTCACATTTATTTTTGATACCATATAATTTATCTTTTCCTTTTAGAATTTCTTTGTATTTTGTTTCAATTATAATATTGTTCATTTTCTTAACGGGTCTTACAATTATTCTTTTGAATGTTTCACTTAATGTTAGGGGTATTTTAATAATATAAATGATTTTCATACCTTACGGCACTTGTAAATGGAACTTTTTCCTTTTTTAGTTTGCTAGTTGAAAATTCGATTTCTTCCTTACTTAATAATACAGAGTTAATTATATCATTCTTTGCCCATTGAATGGCGTATTCTATATTAATTAGTTCTTCTTTTATTAATCTAATTTTGTTTTGCAAATTTACTATAGTTTCCATTACAATACTACCATCTTTTCTGATGGTGTTCAACATCTTATTTACTATACCAGTTATATTATTTATACGTTTTTCAAATACATTGTTTATTACTACTTGGTTGTTATTGTTTTCATTTAAATTATTCAAATTATTAGTTATTATATTTAAGTCTTCGTGATCAGGAGATCCGGCTATAAATTTCCATGCCGTTCCTAATATATCAATTGATCTTTTTCTTCTAATGTCATTAATAGGTTTTAGGGTATTAAGGATTCCGAACGTTTGGATTGTTTCATGTTTTAGGACGGGATATAGAAGGTTGTCTTTAGGGATTTGGCCAGTTATTTCGTCGTAGGTTTCCGTCAGAAATTGTTCGTATTTTCCTAGGTCGATGAGATGAATAAGTCTGAATGTTCCGTCCTGTATTTTTGCTTGTCGATTGTCTATTGTTACTAATTGAGATTTACTATAGTCAAGAATTTGTATGTCCGATGAAGAAGTAGAGATCGTAATAAGGAGAATGAAGAGTTTGTAGTGGTCCATTTTATCTGAAAACTAATTAAGTTTTCATTAGGGATTTGTGAACTATTCGTCCTGATATTGTCTTAACTGTTGTCCTGTGGTTTTCCGAAACTTTCTCCTTTTTATACTTTGGAGTCAATTTGGAACCTAGTCTTTTATTGATTTTAACGTAAATAATTTCTCCTGGTGAGAAGTCCTTATTTTGAGGTCTATTTTTGTTGTGGTACGAGAGGTCAAGTTCTTGTTTTTTCTTAAGTAGTGCTATGTTTTCTTGTCTTTGTTGTTCTAACTGTTGGGGGTCGCTATGGATTCTATTACCGAAAAATGTGTCTACTGGTTTGTTTTTCGTTGTTGAGTGTGTTGAGGAATTGTATTCTTGAACTGATTTGAATAGTAATTCTTCAAACGTTATTCCCATGGAAGTTGCTTTTAGACATCTCATTATTTCGGAAAGTGTACTATGGAATCTTTCTATTTGCCCATTGCTGGTGCTACTGTAGGGTGGTGTGGTATGAATGTTAATTGACATTTGGTCTCTGAGTAGGGATGATATTGAAGCGGAGTTAAGAGATTTTTCGTTGTCGATTATCACAAGTTTGGGGATTCCGAACGCTATCATTAATTCTCTAATTGGGTCTTTGATATGTTCTATTGCCCTGGAAGGTATTACTTTCACCTGGGCATATTTAGAGAATTTGTCGATGGCGGTAAGAATTAATTTTTTTTCGGTGGAATATATGTCGACATGGACGATTTCACCTGGGGACTGTGGAATGGGGGTCGGTTGAACTTTTGGTTTGGTTGGATGCCTATCGTATTTATGTGCACGACAAGTTGAGCACTGTTTAACAACTTTTTCGATTTTTGCGTGCATGCTTGGGAAATAGAATTTTCGTAGAATTTGGGTTTTGTTTTCGCGGCTATTCCTATGAGCTCGCTGATGCTCTTGTATGGTTATTTGTTCTTGTTCGGTTTCTGATGTGATATCCTGAAGGAGAGTTTGTGTGTAGCGAATTTTTATGTTGCTAAAATGGAGTGGGAATATTTCTTGGATTTTTCCCATCAGTCTTTCTGTGGTATACAGTCCGTTGACGAGTGCAGGGTCGAGGTAGCGTTTAAATATGTCTATGATGTCCTGGTTAGAATAATTCGGTTTTGTAACAGTATGCCTGTGGAAACTTGGAAATGGTAACTGGAATGAGTAGCTATCTTCGTTGCCAATCATTAAGAAGAGTTGGTTTTTAAAAGCGTTTATGGGGGCTTCGGTGGCCGGAATAAGGAGGTGTGAGGAGCTTTCGTCGCTATGGTCTGTAACTGTAAGAGTATTAATGTCAGTTTGTGGGGGTCTCGAAAGTGTGTCTGCTACGACGTTGGTTTTTCCGGGTTTATACTTCATCTCGTAGTTATATTCTTCGAGGATGCACTTCCACCTTTTCATTTTCCCATTATGGTTTTTATTGCTTGATGCAAAGTTGAGCGGTTGGTGATCTGTGAAAATTACAACTTTAGCGGATCCGTATAAATAGTTCCTCAGTGAAGTAAGGGCCCAAATTATTGCCAACATTTCTTTTTCGTTCGCGGCATAACTTTCTTCTGTCTTATTGAGTGAGCGGGATATGAAGGTAATGGGTTTTCCTGATTGTTCAAGGACAGCACCTAGAGCGTAGTTTGATGCATCTGTCGTAAGGTGAAATTCCTCTTTGAAATTGGGGTAAGATAAAATTACTTCTTCTGAAGTTAACGCTGTCTTTATATTATTGAAGGCAGTTAGGGCGTCACTATCGAACACAACTAGCTTTTTGCTGGAGGCATTTTTGGACACTCGTCCATCTTCCCCTCTCAAAAGCGAGGTCAGAGGTTTTGCTAGCTTAGCATAATCCCTGATAAAGCGCCGATAATAGCCTGATAGTCCAAGGAAAGATCTAAGGTCTTTCAATGTTTTTGGACATGGAAAATTTTGAATTGCACTTACTTTGGCGGGATTGGTTTTTATACCTAGCGGGGATATGATGAATCCTAAAAATTCGACTTCTTTACGAAAAAATTCACACTTGTCCAATTGGACTTTCATATTCGCTTTTTCTAGCGTGTGAAAAATTTTTTCGACATTTTGGAGGTGGCTCTGTTCGTCTTTGCCAAACACTATTATGTCGTCTATATAGACATAACATGTTTTACAGATATGTTCCTTCAAAATGTCGTCTAAAGCTCGCTGAAATATAGCGGGTGCATTCTTTAGACCGAATGGAAGTCTGGTAAACTCGTATTTCCCGTTATTAATTGAAAAGGCTGTCTTCTCAATGTCGGATTCCTTTAATGGAATCTGATGGAAGCCACTCTTCAGGTCAAGAACGGAAAAGTATTTGTTATTTCCCAGTTGTGTGATAACCTCATTAATTTCTGGGATTGGGTATTTGTCGGCTATTGTTAGTGTATTCAGTTTCCTGTAATCTATTACTAATCTGTATTTTCTTTGGCCTGATGCATCCAATTTCTTCGGTACAACCCACACGGGTGAGTTATAGGGTGAACGGGATGGTCTAATAATTCCATCCTTTAACAAATTTTCTATTTCCTGTGTCACGAAGTCTCTCATCGCGAGGGGGTATGGGTAGTACTTTGTGTAAACTGGGGTATCTGAGGAAGTCCTGATTTCTCCTACTACCGTAGTTGTGTAAGTAAGTTTTTCGTCCGGTTCCGTAAAAAGGTGGGGGTACTTTTTGGTTAAGTAATTTATATGTTGTTTTTGTGTGGCTGTCATATGGTCAGTTCTAACGTCTATTTTATTAACTGTAGGGGAAAGTCTCTATTTAATTTTAATTATAATGCCATTACCTAATGTCAGGTGTCGTTATGTATGTTAATTGTAGCACGAAATTCTTTTAGACTGTCGTTTCCTATAATACCGTCAAAGGATTTTAATGTGGGAAGTATGAAAAATTTTAAGCTTGTGGCATTTTTGCTGAAAAGATTGACAATTGTATGATGAGTAATTTGGATTCGTCCTGCAATAGAGTTTGCGAAAAATGGTTCGTCATTAGGTATTTTTTTTTTGGACATGGCAGGGTTGGATATAATTTTTGCTTGACCCTGTATCGATAAGCATTTTAAGTATTTTCCCGTTCTTCGTTTTGCATTCTACGTATGGCAACGAAGAACTGTTCATTCTAAAAAATTAATGTCGATATGGTCCTGGGTTTCAGGGAGTGAATTTCCTTCAGCGTATGTCTGAGCTGATTGTCCGTTTTCTTCAGCTGTTAGTGCGGCTTCATACTCCGGAGGAGTTGGAGTCCAGTCGTGTTGGTAGTATTGATCTGTATCGTATTGTGGGTACTGCTGATAGTCTTGTTGGTAGTCTTGTTGTTCACCTGCTTCTATGTGGAAGTTTCGCTGTTGTTTAAGGGGAACTTGTTGTGAGAAATTTGATGGTCTTTTCATTTGGTTATTTATCTGTGGTCTGTTCATATAGTTAACAGCTCTTGAGTGTAGGGACTTATCGACGTCCATTGGTTCTGGGCGAGGGAGTTGGGGTTTAGTAGGAGGTTGATTTAGTGGTCTGTAAAGTTGGTTATTGCGGTAATTATTAATGGGAGCCTGATGGTAATTGTTCATAGGAGCCTGAGGGCGGTAATGATTTGAAAAGTTTTGTTGGTGCATTTGGGGTATTAGCATATATGCCAATTGGGGATAAAATTCGTTATTTGGTTTTTTGGGTGGGAGGGGTGGTCGGAAGTCGTGGGGCTTCCTATTTTGGCTATTACTATTCAGCGCGTAGTGAGAACGAAGTTTTGGTTCTCCAATTTTAGACAAAGGTGGAGGGCTTGAGGAAGATCTACTGGCTCTCTCATAGCAAGAAGTCTTGGTAGGTCACCTTTTAGTCCTCGTATGAAGGTGTCGAGGGCTTTGTCCCGATATGTCCGTGTTAGTAAATGCATGGATTCTTAACCCATTTCCATGCAACCCAGTTTATTTAGAATGAGGGACAGGTTGGAATAAACATGCTGGTAGAATTCCTGGATAGTGAGATTGCCCTGCACTAAAGAAGTCATTTGGTACTCAAGGGTACCTATATCTCGCTTGTCAGCGTAATGAAGGGTAAGGCATCTTGAAATAGCCTTCCAGTCTAATGGAGTGTTATAGGAATCGAGGGCAATGTCGGCGTTGCCCACAACTTTATTCCTTATAACGTTCAGGATGCCGTAGTATTTCGCCGTTCCATTAAGAGGTTCGTAGATCTGAAGGATGCGATCTACACTTTTCTTCCATGAGTTATACTCTCCTGGATTACCGGAAAATTCGCGGAGGCATCTAACTACGTCCGGTATTTTATCCAGCTCTGTGATATTATTTAAGTGATTTGCGTCAATAGTTACGTCTGTTATATTTGATAAATTTGCATTGGGGTTAAGAGCTTCCTGGACTAAATTTCGTCCTTCTTGTCTTATAATGTTGTTTACTAGTCCTGTCACTAAATTAGTCAATTGGTCCATATTAAAAGAATTGGAGTTGGAATTGGAAACACTTGGTTGTGTGGGTGCGTTAAGCACAGGGGGTCGGACAAGATTATTGGGATTAGACATTTTATTTCTGTTCTAAATTTTATAATTTTTTTTTTATTTTTTATTATTTTATAATTCTTCTGGAGGGTCCCTTGGGTGGTGAATCGCAGCTTCAAATTATATTATATTATTGGCTGTACCAGCCCGATATTATATTTGTGACTATTATTAGTTGATGAGAGGAAAAAAAAATCTCATTAATTATTAAATAAGCTTTGGTTGCACAATTTTCTAATGATTCTATATTTCTAAATAAATTTTTACTTTTACTTTTTATTACACAAAATTTTAAATTCAAATATGCAGTTAATGTTATCCTTGTTTAAAACTTAATGTTACAATTTCTTCACTATTTTGGTAAACTTAATAACCTTCTTGGTTTAAATTTTTTTTATTAAATTTGTTCAAAAAAAAATTTTTAACACTTTTTCAACATTTATTAAATATTTCCTTAAATTCTATACTTAAACTAAACTTACTTAAGTCCTCCTGGTGTTGGGGTATAGTTTCCCTTTTGCTGCAGCTACTCGTGGTACCACCAAACACACTTTGAAGAGGAGTGCGTTTCTGTCCTACAGGAATTTATCGCTGCTGTCTTCTGGACCGGCTCTTTTCTTCACGTTCCTTGGGTATTCCACTTTTCTTGCACGCAGACCAATGAATGTCCTTGTTGCAGTCTATTTCACTTCACATGTATGCTGTGGATGTCCTTTTGTGAGTTTCCGCGCATTGATTTTCGGCTGTTTTTTTCTCACAGTCGTTTTATCATCACTTATTAATATTAAGATTTTCGCGCGTTGACACTTCGGCTGTTTTTTTACAGGCGTTATTTTTTTTCACTCACTACCGAAACGCGAACTTTGAAACCGGCCCCTACTCTGGCGCCAGTTAAAGTTTTATTTAATAAACTTTATTTTTTAAAAGCTCGCGGACTTTTGTCCGCTCATGTGTTTATTATTTCAATCCAACTTAAGATTAATTACAATATATTTCTTACTTCTACATTACACCTATGTCGACCACCAATTTGCTGACTGTTGTTGACCGTAATGTTGGTTACCAATATGCTGACTGTTGTTTACCGTAATATTGTTGCTGATCGATACATTTAGTAATTTGATGAAATGTTCGTGGAATGCTGATGCAGCGTCTGCGGTTATAACGAATTCACCGGATTTGTTATCGGTGCCACTAACCCATGGGGTTATTGTCCAATTCGAGGTATTGTAAGGTGTGGTGTTAACTTATATACATTTGTATGTAGTTAACTTACATACATACCCAGTAGAAATTCTATGCATACGACATCGCTGTTGGTGGCATGAGCTTGCTCCTGTGTATACATGTGTGTGTAAATATTTCAAAATAATTTGCAAGAATCTCCACATACGCAACAAATATACAACCTAAATATCGCCGTTTAAAGTACAAAACCGCATATCGTGATTCTGCAAAACCGCGTAACTGACATTGGCTGCCAAAAATTAGATTTGCTCACACAAGCTCTTGGCTCAATCCTTATCCATTCGTCCTGAAATATACTAGGCAGATATGCGATTGCTTTATAAAAAAGAGAACCATTTTAAAATATGGGTGTTTTTACGCTCTAGAAAATAATTTCTACAACTTCACATAGGCGGTTCTCCATTTTGGTGATACGCGGTTTTGCATTTTGTTGATACGCGGTTTTGCACTTTAAACGACGATATATACTATGCACTTAGCTTTAAATTTTAACATTTTCGCAGCTCCCTATGTTTATCTTCATCTAAAGCAGGGATCACAAGATTTGTACATTTTAACAGTTGCGGAGTGGTGTTGTTTGAAAGTTGTTATTGAGCTAAACTTGTTATTTCTAGACAACACCACTCTGTGGCTGCCAAAATGTACAAATCTGTACAAATGCACAAATCGTGCGATCCCTGCTTAACAGCTTCATTACAGCGTATTCACTACTGCTAGTGATAGCAGCACAGTATATACAGTAATAAACCTTTTCGCAGAATTTAACCAAGTATGTCCCCGAGGAGTACTTTTGGGTTGTGTGCAGCGTTTTCGTTTTGCGCGCACGGCAACACTTACTGTGGGGCCTCATGATTAGAAAAAGTTCTTTTCGAGGATAAAATATATATAGTTGTGTTATTTATGAACAAAATGTAGGGTAAATATAATATCAATGCATAATTATTGCTTGTATTTCTTTAAACTGGAAACTCAAATCGTAATTATAGCACTGAATGAAGTTTTCATAAATGTAAGTTTAAAATCAATAAAATATCCATTGTAAGAATATATTTTTATAAAAACGTGAATTTATCAAAGAAAAACCTAAATTTCCGAATATATTTAAGTCTTTATTCCAAAACAAAACAAAAAGGTTTGTATAGTTATGGAGACTCCAAAGCCTGCTAGCGCATCCGCCCAGAGAGCTCATTAAGCGCACCCAAGTTTGAGCGACCATTACCCGGAACTCCTCAAAAATACGCGGGATCAAAGCATAGAATGTCACCAATATGAATTATACACACATACAATAGTAATTGCTATGAATGGGTACCGTATAAACTCAGGACACGCATTTGCTTGGAGACTCCCGAAGGTTAAGGTGGTCATAAGTTCAGCCAGCACATTCAATGGTCTATTACACGGAGCTGCTCCAACATGATGAGTAGATTTTAGTGAGGCTCACATGCCACTGCCTCTGGCTACACACTGGATATCGGAATATTGCAAAATAAATAGCAATTATTTCTTATAATTATAAGAAAAGTGTTTACAATATTACCTGTGCCACTCTGACATAGTACGATTGTTGCTCCCTTTCATACCACAGTAAATTTGTATGCAACTCTGAATCGGCAAAATTCATGCTCCTTCTCATTATCAACCCTGATCAGACTTTACCCCCGAGGAGTACTCAAAAAGGTTTATTACTGTTTATACTGTGGATAGCAGATCGTAATTTTCCGGCGCAACTATGTAGGATAGTTTTAGGCAGTGGTATGATAGATTCTATTGTGAATTCCTTGGTAAGATAAAATACCGGAAACTAGTTTGAATAAATCAACTGTTAACCTTGGGATATTTCTATACGAATTTCTGTAGAGCACCTACCGGGTGTGTGGTTTGTACTTCATCTGAATGCTTAAATTAAATAACACACCGATTTGTTTCTGATTATGCTCCTAATTCGTGACACATTGGGCCCGTTCATATTGTCTAACCCTAGACTGTTTGTCCTTGAAACGCACAGTTGAGTAGTTTTGCTCAGTTCAACAGTTGCCAACTTTCCGCCATTTTTTCCATCCTACAATTTTTTCGCTACCTGAACTCAATGTGTTTTGCTCAGCCTAAACAGATGATCGAAAAGATTAACGCCGCTTATATTAAATGAACTACGCTCATAAATGGAGAGTCAGCCCTTAATAAAAATATTATGTCCTGGTTATATAAAATAAAACTAAAAAGTTTAAAATAAAATAATGTTAAAAAAAAAAAATATTTTTTAAAAACAAGCTTTTATTTAACATGTATAATCAAAGGAAGGAAAGTAGTGTATTGAAAGATTTTTTACTAAGAAAATTTTGTCAAAACTGCACTAAAATGAATAAAATAAAATAAGTTAAAGTCTTGTTGAAGTTACTAAAAGCCATTTAGTGAAAGGAGTTACTCAAACTCTAATGAAAATTACTAACAATTTGTACTAATTTAGTTCGTTTTTAAAAAATCTTGTCCGCGAATTCAGCGTACATGCATAATTGGTTACGTAAGTATATGTATATATGCAGATATTTAAATGCCGGTTTGCTATTCGCGCGACAAACTTTTTTAAAAACGAAGTAAATTAGTACAAATTGTTAGTAATTTTCATTAGAGTCTGAGTAACTCCTTTCACTAAATGGCTTTTAGTAACTTTAACAAGACTTTAACTTATTTTATTTTATTCATTTTAGTGCAGTTTTGACAAAGTTTTCTTGCTAAAAAATCTTTTAATACACTACTTTATTTTATTCCTTTGATTGTACATGTTAAATAAAAGCTTATTTTAAAAAAATATTTTTTTTACATTATTTCATTTTACCCTCAGTATCGATACTTACTCAATATCGATAGTATCGTTCGAACCCTAGCGAAGCATGCCAACGGTTTTTACCCTCCATTCCCGCCCATCCGCACGAGGGGCGCAGCCCGCATGACGTACGGAACCGGTATTTTCAATTTATGCGCCGAGTCACGATAGGCAGGAGTTTGTTAAGTGTCGAAATCTAAAACTGTTCAGCTACAGAACTAAATTCATCAGCCGATTTTATGTCTTCGTTTTAATGATTAATTTATTGAGAGAGGACAGTATCGATTTCTTAATGCTGAAAAGCGGATCTGATATATCAAACGTGCTGGAATGAGAGTTAAAATCCTGGCATAAGCAACGGAGTGGGTCGTGCAATTCAAAATTAGTTTTACAAGCTTTCAGAAATAGGGGACAAAAGTGTCTTGATACCCGGGAGGGAACATTAAGGCTAACTTCGCCCAGAAGGAGCGGACTTGAAATTGAGTCTGTTGGTAATTTAACTACAAAAATCGTACCAAGCATTTGCCTGCGGCTGGAAAGTGTAGGAAGATTAATAAGTTTTATTCGGCTCGTATAAGGTGGAAGGTTATATGAGAATCCCAACGGAAATTTCTTAAAGCAAAAAGTAGGAGTTGTTTTTGAATTGATTCTATCTTGTCTGAGTAAATTTGATACCTTGGATTCCAAACCACCGACCCGTATTCCAGAATGGGCCTAACTAATGTTGTAAACACGCTTTTAGTGATATAAGGGTCACAAAATTCTTTTGACCATCGTTTCACAAATGCAAGTACACCTTTAGCCTTGTTAACTGTCACATTAATATGAAGATTAAAATCAAGCTTAGGATCCATTGTGATACCAAGGTCCACAAAATTGTATACCTGTTCCAGGTTATGGTTACCTATTGTATAAGAAGCGGGTTGAACAGCTCTTCGCGAGAAGCACATTACTTTACATTTCTTAAGATTTACTTGACACCAGTAAGCCATGCTGTTTAAGTCTGATTGTAGCAAAGACCTTTCTTTAATTGAAACGTACGATTTATAAAGCTTTACATCATCTGCATACATTAAAATTTTGGAAAGTTGTATATCTGTAGAAATATCGTTTATAAAAAGCAAGAACAGAACAGGGCGTAGATGGATGAACAGGGCCTTGAAGGACTTCTGAAGTAACATCAATGACGTCAGAGATAGTATTTTTAAACATTACCCTTTGTGATATATCATAGAGGTATGAAGAGATCCAACGTAAAAAATTAGAGGGAAGACCAAGAAGATCAAGTTTATAGATGAGCAACGAGTGGCACATTTCGTCAAATGCTTTACTGAAGTCAGTATATATACCAGCAACAGTTTTGCTTTCACTAAATGCTTTTGAGATATAGGATGGTAATTCAAGTAAATTTGTAGAAGTTGATTTGTCCTTGCAAAATCCATGTTCACTGTATGATATGCTAGAAGAGATAGAATGCGTCAACTGATTTGTTATAATTGCTTCAAATAATTTAGGAATTGCAGAGAGCTTAGCATGCGTAATCTTTTTCTATGATCTTTCAACTACAGCATTGGTGCGATGCGTATGCCAATAAAAGTTAGTATAAGGAAACTCAAGAGAACTGAAGTGCGTTTTCTTTTATAGGAGGGCCAAGAATCCTCGTTGTCCCACAGGATGAAAAGTTTTCCGATACATTGGCTAAATGAGTCGTATGATCTCTTGAATATCTTTTGAAGCAATTGATATACCTACCGTGATCTGTCCTTGTTAATTCGCCACTTTTACAATCCGTGGTAATACTTATGAACTGATTTCTAGGTGGATGCCAGTCGCATGATCGTGCATGAGGGCGTCAGGCAAACTTAACTCCATCCTTCATTTAGAAATCTGAAAACTAAATTCGTATAACTTAAACATACGGCCAAAGCAGACCAACCACACGGGGTTTCTATACATTTCGCTGCAGCGCCATCCATTGGCTCCATTTTCTGCCAAACCATAGCTTACCATAAAATGAATACGTTCAGTACGAATAGTTCAATGGGATTTAGAAATGTAGGAGAAAATTGTTCCCAACCGAATGATACTTGCGCCTTCACGTAAATATATATCGATGCAGCCTTTCCAATAATTACCACTTTTCACCATAAATATGGTATTGATGCAGTTGTGTCAAATTTCAGAAAGTTAACGGGAGCGGTTCCAGAGATAAGTGAAATGCATGGGGGTGCCACGCCCCCTTTTCTATTACTTACCACTTTTCGCCATAAGTACGGTATTGGTAACACATGTAGCTGTGTCAAATTTCAGGACGTTAGCGTAAGCGGTTGCAGAGATAAACTATATGAGAAGTTCAGTTTGTATGGAAGGTGCCACGCCCCTTCCGAGTAAATTTTTGGTCGGAATATTCACTTTCAAGGTGTTGGCATAGTTTCCAAATATGAACCAAATGGGTGCAGCCGTTTAGTAGTTTAATGAAATACATTAGGGGTATTCACGATCCGGTGCATACTGTCTAGCATGGTGCGTAGATAGATAAATAGCATGATTGTTGTTTCATGTGTTCAAACAACAAAAAAATTAGCCAGTCATGCTATTTATGCTATCTATGCACCATGCTGGACAGTATGCACCGCATCGTGAATACTCCTATTGTACAGTGAACTGTATGGAATTGTAAAGCATGACGTCTCAGATTTCTTAATTTTTTGGCATTTATTTTAGCGAAAAACCTTCCACACAGAAGTTCCAAAAAAGTGCGATTGGTTATGCTTGAACATACTTAATTGAATGTCAATAAAAATAAGTTTGTAGTTATATCAAGGCCAAAATTTGAGAACAGTCCGTTGCTAAATCTAAATATATACAACGACGGACTGGAAAAAATAATGCATTCAAATACCTAGGAATAATGATCGACGTTAAACTAAAACAACAAAAAAAGTTGATTCTATATTTTTTTAATTAGAGCTCTAGCAATATGTACATCGGTGAAAACTGCATTTAATTCCATACATTAGTTTTCGCGTGAGGCGCTTAAATTTTAGATTTGGCTTCTGTTGATCTAATAAACCCCCTATTCATTTTTCTTTAACATTTATTATGTCCAGATAACGGCCTGTTGCAATTTTATTATTCTCAAATATTTTCGTTTGATACCCATATGGCAACATTTAGGTTATCTTATATATTTAACTGAATTAAAGTTTTCAAATAGGTGGCAACCCGCTTCAAAAATACTTTCAAAAGAAAACTTCCTAATCCTCTTTAGTTAAATGTCCGTATTGTAATATTTCATTTATTTTACAAACTTAAATGAATAATATTTTTCAAGCAGTTGGCAAATCCCCTAAAAATATTTTCGGCACTAAAATTTCCCCGTTTCTTTAGTTTGATGCCAATATTTCAATATTTAATTTGTTATCAATTAAATTAAATTAAAGTTTCCAAATAGGTGGCAAAATATACTTTATCGTATCAATTGACCTTAACTGAAACTTTTAACACACGTGGCAACTCTCTAATTTTTTTTCTTTTATTTTATTTAGCGAGACAACGGTCAAAAGTGCATTCAATTCCATGCATTGGGTTTCGAGTGATGCGCGTGCAAATATACAGACAGACATAGATATATAACTATCTTATCTTATCTTATCTTACTAATATTATAAATGTGAAAGTTTGTATGTTTGGATGTTTG
>NW_023458628.1:153051-162211 GCF_013731165.1 Rhagoletis pomonella | reverse complement strand
GGAACTTGGCACCGAGATGTGTATACAAAATTAATTCCATACTCATGAAGAAAAATTTGCGTTATTCGAAAAGGGGACATGGTTCCTCCCGTACAAATTTACTGTTTTATACTGCTTATCTCTAGAGGTGTTCATGGTAGAGTACTGGGACTTGGTACTGGGGTATGTAAAATCAATTCTAAATCCATGGAAGAAGATTAGGGTTATAAGAAAAAGGGGCGTGGCACTTCCAGTACAAATTTACTTTTTCTTGCCACATATCCCTGAAAGTGTTTGTGGAAGAATTCTGGAACTTGGTTTGGAGTTGTGTATACAAAATGTATCAATTGCTCATGGAAAAAATGTGAGTTATTAAAAAAGGAGGCATGTCGCCTCCCATACATACTAAAAACTTCTTAATACATAATAAGTATTTTAAATTTGTTATGGAGATTTATTTTATAAGTGTCATACTGACAGAATAAATTTCATCAAATGGAAACGGGAGAGCCGGGTTCGGCTTTATCATCTAAAGCTCTCTTGAGGCATTTGCTACAGTAATGAGAAGTGATATTTTATCAAGGTTACCTAACTTGAGTTGAAAATATTAGAACCCGCCATGGAACCTCAAAGAAGGTGTAACGGACTTTCCTGAGTGCTGGGCGTAGCTCTCGGTTGTCCAGGGTCCTGTAGGGAGTAAACACCCTACCTCCTCAAGAAATTAGAACACACTCGCTTCTAGTTTACAGCCTCTTTATTCGCTATAGAACTCGAGTAGGTTTAAACCCTACAGCTAGCACCAGTCACAGTGGTTAAAGCCCACTTCGAATATACAATAATAGTCTCGGAGGTTGATCCCTCTTCCACTACCCGTGTGACCCACGTTGTGACGCGTGCCACGTATGCCTAGCTAATGAACAATGCTTGTTAGCACTGCTCCTTTTATACCATTTTTGTCCATCCGCAGACAGTTATCCTTATTACAATTGTTTGTGCTTTATACATTTTATGTAGGTATTGTATGTTGTAGGTATTTCTTATACTGTGTATACAAAGTAATAATTCAAAATATATTAGTGGATACATACATACGTACTAGTATAATCCAAATATATGCAATTCAATAAGCTTATGTACATACATACGCATATATATAATAATTCAAAACATAAGTGTACATATATATATATTTGTACATGTCTGTATACAATTTCAAATCAACAATTCAGGGTAAATAGTACAAAGGATATATATGTATGTGTATATAAAAGTTGTTGTGGGGCCCAGGGCCACAGGATCCGGGGTCCTCACACTCCCTCCTTACTCCCGGCAGCAAGACTTACGGTCACCTTGCCAGTTTTGGTGATTTGCACTCTGTACGCCTGTCCGTTCACGATGCGCCTGAATGACTGCCGCTTCAGTTGCTGGTGGTTTACGTGCGACTCAATTTCCGTCACCAACTCTTCCGGCAACGCACCTACGTCCGGATGGACCTGCCTCTCCGATGGCACTCTCGGCTCAGCCTCTTCTAGCCAACGCTCTATTTCCGCCACTAAGTCGGCATCTGCTGCCACACTAAAATCCGCTTCCGCCGACGCCTCCTCCACAAAATCCCTTCGATCGCGCCCTCACTAAGGCACAGCTGTTGCGGCGGTGGATGTGGCTCTTCCGATGCCATCGGGTCGTATAGCCTGATGCGCATGTCAATATGGCGCGCATATTCTACGTACCCGTTACCGAGGTGTCTGGCGTCTTGCGTAGCGATGGAGAATTCGCCCTGCCTTTTGGCATACTCCTCTTCTTCGTCGGACGAGTTGGTTATGGGTGTTGGTACCCGCTCTACTTCGCCATCACATTCACCGCTTGGCCCGCTGTCGTCGGATCGTACGCTTACGTGCGATGATTCGTGCTCCATCTCCTCCTCTTCGCTCGTCAAATGTGGCGTATTGTGTGCCAAGTACTCTGCACCCCAATAGGCAGCCATCTCTGCATCTTCACTATTTTGGGGCAGTACGAACGGCTGCGTACTTTCGAGGCTTTCGATGTCCTCGACGCCGATTTCTTGTTGTTGCCTGCCACTGTTGCTACCGCCTCGCTGGGGCTACTTGGCCGGTCAGCGTCGTCATGCTCGCCTCCGGTGCTGTTGTTGTCGCTCGAATTACTCGACCTGCTGCTGTCACTTCTACTGTAGCGTCGAATTTCGTGCTCTGTTAGGCGCTTTATACGTACGCGCAAAACGCCGCCCTCCACTTGTTCGGCTACAAAATTTGCCTGTTGCTGCTGCTGTTGCTCCATATTTTCGCGAACTTGTGCCTTGGCACCCGCGGCACATCCTTTTTATTGCCGACAGTGGCCATTGCGCGACCAACTGTATTTTCCTAGTTTTCCGGCACTTTTCCAGCAAAATTTCGGTAATTTTGCTGCCGTTTCACTTGCACATTGCATATTTTGTTTTTACTTGTCATCCTCGCACAGCTGTAGTTTGGTGTCGGGGTTGCTGACTATCCAAAAGGGAGTTTTGTAGCGTTGATGTGAACTGGAGTAGATTTCGGGTTGCCATTGCGGTATTACTCCTCTTCTTATTACGATTATTATTATTAGTAGAATTAGTATTATTTTGTTGTTATAAATGTTTTTAGCTATTATTAATATTTATAATTATAATTATTATTAATATTTATAATTATATTACTATTGCTGTTGTTATTATTAATTTTAATATTATAATGATAATTATTTATTTTTTTTTTTTATAATTTTCTTTTGTGCTTCGTGCCATCTACATCTTTCATTGTTTTCCCTTGGAACCTTTATTTTTTTTCTTCTTCTTCTTCTTCTTCTTCTTCTTATTATTAATATTCTTCTTCTTCATCTGATTTAGGATTCTTCGGCTAGCTTCTCATCTTTCAGAGTCTCCGCTGTCATGGCAGTTGCTCCCCTGCTGGCAATTGCCGAGTTCACACACTTCAGTCTCTGCTGAAATTTACCTATTCGCCGCTGTGCGCCGAATTAGGCTCAGACGATGCCACGGGGGAATTTTCACTTGAGGCGTTGCTCTCATAAAATGGTTTGAGATCACTCACGTGCGCTGTTCTTCTTTTCCCTTTGTGCACCTTGTCGAGTTCTACGATCACAGGTGAGATAAAATTTAGAACGCGATGTGGTCCGTCGTATTTCGGTGCAAGCTTAGCCGCGAAATTGTCCACGGCTTTAGACAAGAAGTGTTCTTTCACCAAAACCCTGTCTCCCACGACCGGTTGCCACGATCTTCTTCGCAGATTGTAGTGTCTCGCTTGCTCTGTCGTTGCCTTTTGTTGGTTTCGTCGCACTAACTCAAACACCTCTTTCATTCTCACCGCTTTTACTTGCGGTGTTGTGGCATCTTCGCTGGTTCCTAACGTATTCTCGTCATACAATGCGTTCGGTAACCTTGGTTCTCGCCCTTGGACGACGAACGCCGGGCTGTAACCCGTTGCGTCGCACACGCTCGTGTTGAGGGCCAAAGTCATTTCTGGCAACAGATCATCCCAGCTCTTCTGGTCTTTGCCTGCGAACTGCGCCAGTAGTCGCTTGATGTTACGGTTAGCTCTTTCCGTCGGATTTTGCTGCGGTGTGTACGGAGCTGTGAATTGGTGCCTTATTCCCATCTCCTCCAGGAATTGCTTAAATTTGGACCTGGTAAACTGCGTTCCATTATCCGTGATCAAGATTTTTGGAATGCCGAATTTGCCGATAATCCGCTCTCTCACTGCTCGAATTACTCCCTCCGCTGTTGCCTTCCGCATTGGTACAATCTCGACCCATCTTTAGAAACGATCTAGTATTACCAGCGCCATAGTATTTCCATGCTTGGATCGCGGAAGAGGTCCTACGAAATCAGCACACACCGTCGCCCAGGGTTCTTCCGCTAGCTGCGTCAGCATCTTTCCGGCTGGTTGCTGCTGGCTTGGTTTGTAAAGCTGGCAGGTCTGACATTGTCGCACATACTTCCTCACGTCGCGGAACATGCCCGGCCAATAATATCGCGCTGTCGCCCGCGCTATCGTTTTTCTGATCCCATATGGCCTGCACTGGGAACATCGTGAATTTCCCTTAACACCCTCTGCCTTTGCTCTTCGGTACACATAATTTCCATGGCAACACGTCTTCACCGTCGATTTGGCCTGATATTCGCCGGTGCAGCTCACCATTTTCGATGACAAAGTCAGGAAACTTCTGTGGGGACCTCTCCACCTCCGCCATCTTGTCTTTCAGCCACTTGCACTCTACCGCTACTCCTCCCGCCGTCATCGAACCAAGCAATGTTTCCTGGGGCTGTCTTGACAGCGCGTCTGCTACCACATTCAGCTTACCCTTGCGATACTGCACATCGAAGGAGTACTGCTGCAGTTCCAGCGCCCACCTTGCAAATACGACCGGAGGCACTCTTTCTTACTCAGCCATCTTAGCGCTAAGTGGTCGGTGATGACGGTAAACGTATATCTTTCTAGGTAGGGTCTCATTTTTCTGATCGCCCACACTATGGCCAGGCACTCTTTCTCCGTTGGTGAATAATTAAGTTCGGCCTTGTAGAGCCGGCCACTCGCATATGCGATTACGCGTTCTTTTCCTTCAATCTCTTGGGTGAGAACAGCTCCCAGCCCGTAGTCGCTCGCCTCTGTTTGCAGAGTGAACTTCTGCGTAAAGTCGGGGCAAGCCAACACTGGTGCCTCGGTTAGTGCGTTCTTCAGCGCCTCAAACGCGGTCTGTTGCTCGTCGTTCCATTTCCACTTGTGGCCCTTCTTTAGCATGGACGTCAGCGCATGTGCCACTTTGGAAAAGTCGGGGACAAATCTTCGGTACCATGAAGCTATCCCTAGGAACCTGCGTAACTCCCTTATATTTGTCGGTGGTGTCAGCTCTTTGATAGCCGCGACCTTCTCAGGATCGGTGTGAATGCCCTTCTCGCTGACGACGTGACCCAGATACTTCAACTGCTTCTTGAAAAACTCGCATTTTTCAGGATTTATTCTCAGATTCGCCTGCCTAAGTCGTCGGAAGACCTCCGAAAGATGCTGGACGTGCTCCTGCAGGGTTGCGGTGATGACGATGATGTCATCCAGGTAGGCAAACGCATACGGCTCTAGCTCTGGACCGATAACTTGGTCTAACGCACGCTGGAACGTCGCGGGGGCGGAGTGTAGCCCAAACGGCATTACTCGCCATTGATAAAGGCCACGCCCTGGCACTGTAAAAGCAGTGTACTGCTTGCTCTGCTCTTCCATTGGGATTTGCCAGTAACCGTTTTTCAGGTCTAGGCTGCTAATGTAACGCGCGCTTCGTAGTCGATCAAGGATATGTTGGATCTTCGGTAGGGGGTACGCGTCGGGCACTGAACGCTCGTTTAGCTGTCGGTAGTCGACGCAGAGTCTCCATTTGCCGGTCTTCTTCTTCGCCAACACTATTGGGGCGCTGTGCGGGCTGTGTGTGTTTACAGACACAGAGTTCAGTGACCACCTGAAAGACCCAAACTTAAGAAGCAGTAAGGGCACAAGTGAGAGAGACACAAAGTGCAGTGACCACCCGAAGAACTACTAGTAGGCGGTCCAGTGAAAAAAAAGAAATGTGAAAAAAAATGGTGAAGAGAAAGTGGGTACATTACCTCAACCGAGAGGAGCTGCTGACCTATATGGCAGAGTTCGGTCTCGAACAGACCGGAACAGTCGAAGGGCTGCAAAGACGCTTCTCTGCATTTATTCAAGAAGAGAGTAACAACGAGGACTACCAAACTCGGTTCGAAGAGCTAGAAGCGAAACACTCGAAGCCTGCGCTGAATGTTACCGCAGCAACACCAAGTGGAAGCCAGGGAGCCAGTGTCATGCAGTCACCAATGCCCGTTGACGCGTTTGAGACACCACAGCCATACGCAACGTATCCTACAACATCGCTGGCAACCATCATGGACCGAGTCCGTAAGTGGGGTTTCAAATACGACGGCGGCCGAGACCCGCTCAGCTTCATCGAACGTGTAGAAGAATTGGCGGAAGTATATGAGGTGAATCGCGACTTGCCAGCAATGCCAGAACTACTTAAGGAGAAGGCGTTGACATGGTTCCGCAGTAATAACCGGAATTGGCGACAATGGGAGGACTTCAAACGAGACTTTCAAAGGTTCTTCTTAAACTCTCGCTACCACGAAACCTTAGACGATGAGATCCGTCGTCGCGTCCAACAACCAAACGAGAAATTTAAAGACTATGTGTTGGCCCCTCAGAGTTTGATGCGACACGCGAACTACACCTCAGAGCAGAAGTTGACGCGTATCTACAGAAACTCTAGAAGCGAGTTCCAATGGTATGTCAAACGATCCGAGTTCACCACCATAGAAGGGCTAGTAAGTTTGGCGGAAGATATGGAAAATATCCCCCCGGTGAGAGAGCCACAGAGAGCCGCAGCGCGAACCACTCCGCGGGTCACGGAGAGATATCAGCACACGCGCGAACTGCCTAGGAGTGACGAGACGGCTAGAGCAGAGAGAACACAGCGCCGACCTGAACCACACAGCGGTGTGGCAACACCACAGACGGAGTACGTTAATCCGTGGACTGCGTGTAGACATTGCGGAGAAGATCGCCATTTTGCGAGAGAGTGCAGAGCTGCACGGAGAGAGTTTTGTTGGACCTGTGGTCGATGCAATGTCCGGACTCGAGAGTGCTGCCGTAGTGCATCGGAAAACGGGTCGAGGTCCCATTTGCGGCGAGAAGTGGGGCGTCAGGTAGAACAGCCTCGCCCAAACTAAAGAGTGTCCTAAGGCAGTCGGATGGCCGAATTATGGCGGCGATTAGAGTAAACGAGGTCGACGTAGTAGCTGCAGTTGATACAGGCGCAACAAGAAGTTTCTTGAGCGAGGCCATGTTTAAGAAACTGGATGTGGGAGAGGTTAGGAAGGTGAACACGCGAGTGGTAATGGGAGATGGGAGATCCAGAACGGTGCTGAAGGCTATAACGGCGCAAGTGGAGCTGGCGAATCAGGCACATGAAAGCGATCTTTTGGTACTGCCTGGTTTGATGGATGACGTGGTGCTTGGAACCGATTACCTGGCAAAAGCGGGGGTCCGATTATGTTGAGGAGACTTAGACGTGACACTCCGAGAAGAGAGCTGCGCACAAGGAGTAGAAACGTTCACGGCAATACGCGAGGGAGGTGCAGAAAGGTCAGGTAAATGTGATGAACCCAAATCAAACCCCACAACAACCGACGAAGCGAGGGAGCTCTTAATGTCAGAGTTACGCAAATTTGAGAAGATGTCTGGAGTTTCCCGGAGTGTGAGGGTTCAATACCATCATCACACCATCGGCATCACACTCCGGGAGTAAGGAGGGAGTGTGAGGGTTCAATACGCCCTTTCTCGATAAGGTCGTCGATTTCCGCGTTGATGATTTCCTGCATCTTTGGGTTCTTCGGGAAATACCTCTGCTTGATCGGCCGGTCATCCTTCATGACGATCCGGTGAGTGGCAATATATATATATATATATATATTTGTACATGTGTGTACACAATTTCAAATCAACAATTCAGGGTAAATAGTACAAAGGATATATATGTATGTGTATATAAAAGTTGTTGTGGGGCCCAGGGCCACAGGATCCGGGGTCCTCACAAAGGTTACACGTTCACGCGTCGTATACCTGGAATCATTTTAAGGTAACCTTAGAGGGATTGATATCTTTCGTATGCCAGCGCGCAGACGACATTTTATAATTTCATAGTTTTAAACGGCCTAAATACCTTAACTCGCTTAAAAAATAACGAGCTATAACGAAATTGGCACAGAAATAAAATCTAACATCATCAAATTATTTTTCATATTTGTATGAAAGCGCGGGGTGCAATCCGCGGGTATAAGCTAGTAACTATATATATCTACTATATATTTGTGAAAGTATGTATGTATGTGCCAGGTTGCGGTCTAAACCGACGGACAGAATCGAACAAAATTTTGACAGAGTATTGCCATTACACCTGGGCCTGTAATAGGGTGAAAAAAATTGGGATCCGACAAGGGGGCGTGGCACCTCCCATAGGCGTGAAATTTTTAATCAGCCATAACTTCCAGACCATAAGTCACATGAACTTGGAACTTGGTATGCAGACATGTCAATGGTAGATGCTTATAGGCGGGTATATATAATCGAGTTTGTAAAAGGGGGCGTGGCACATCCCATAGGCGCGGAATTTTTTATCAGCTATAACTTCGGAAACATAAGTCACACGAACTCGAAAATTGGTATGCAGCCATTTCAATGGTAGGTGCTTATTGGAGGGTATGTATAAACGAGTTTGTAAAAGGGGACGTGGCACATCCCATAGGCGTGAAATTGTTCATCAGCTATAACTTCGGAACTATAAGTCACACCAACTTGAAATGTGGTACGCAGACATATCAATGTTAGTTGCTTATACGAGGGTATATATAAACGACTTTGTAAAAGGGGGCGTGGCACACCCCATAGGCGTGGAATTTTTTATCAGCTATAACTTTGGAAGCACAAGTTACACGAACTTGAAATATGGTATGCAGACATATCAATGGTAAGTGCTTATACGAGGGTATATATGTATAAACGAGTTTCTTAAAGGGGGCTTGGCACATCCCATAGGCATGAAATTTTTTATCAGCTATAACCTCGGAACCGTAGGTCACACCAACTTGAAGTTTGGTATGCAAATATATCAATGGTAGGTGCCTATAGGAGGGTACGAATAAGCGAGTTTGTAAAAGGAGGCGTGGCACATCCCATAGGCGTGGAATCAGCTATAACTTCGGAACCACAAGTCACAAGAACTTGAAATTTGGTGTGCGGACATATCAATGGTAGGTGCTTATAGGAGGGTATATATAAACGAGTTTGTTGAAGGGGGCGTAGCATATCCCATAGGCGTGGAATTTTTTATCAGCTATGACTTCAGAACCATAAGCCCACCTAACTTGAAATTTGGTACGCAGACATATCAATGGTAGGTGCTTATACGAGGGTATATATGTCTAAACGAGGTGAGCGTGGCACATTCCATAGGAGTGAACATTTTTATGAGCTATATCTACGGAACCATAAGTCCGACGAACTTGAAATTTGGTATGCAAACATGTGAATGGTAGGTGCTTATAGGAGGATATATATAAACAAGTCTGTTGAAG